>NC_079148.1:138503337-138580506 GCF_945859685.1 Eupeodes corollae | reverse complement strand
GTAAAGATATCTAATAAATGTATGATTTAAACATCTGCAGAAAAGTTTTCTAAACAAAAGTTAGATTTAAGACAGTTCTTCACACAAAATCTCAAAAGGTGGTACAAAAGGTTGCAAAGAAAACACAAAAAAATTCATAATTCATGATGCTTTAAATTCGAAGAAAGGATTGAATAGCTCTTAAAATGTTGGACAACATTAATTTTATTTAGAAAGGATTGAAAAATCTTTGTTCGTTCACCACTTTCAACCTTAAGCTATATATAAGCAATTTTCATACTTGGAAGTAACAGCTTAATACTTAAGGGTTCCTTCTGAAATATTTGGTACGGATGGAGTAATTTGTTTACTTAAAAGTTGACAAGCCTCTGATTTTATTGAGACTTAAGATCTCAACTTACATAAATTTGCTGGTCCAGATGGTATCCCCGCTATTTTTCTGAAGAGGTGTTCTTCAACGGTGGCAAAACCACACCGTAAGTTTTTTCATCTGTCTTACTCCTTAGGTCCCGTTCCGATTGGATGGCAAATAGCATTTGTCTAGCCTATTCCCAAAAAAAGCGAATCCTCCTCTCCCTCTAATTTACCGACCGATTGCACTTACGTCCCTTCTTTCCAAGGCCATGAAAACGCTGATAAATTTCAGCTCAAGAAAAATCTCGAAGATCGAAAGCTTCTTAATGACCGGTAGTACGGCTTTCGCAGTAATAGGTTCACTAGTGATCTCATGGTTTATCTCACCGAGCAGTTCTCTTCATCGTTTTGGAGAAAGTAAGATTATTGCACTTGATATTTCAAAAGCATTTGATAGGGTTTGGCATTAAGTCCTCTTATCGAAAATGCGTGCTTTCGGTTTTAACGAATCCATGCTTCATTGGATTAGTAATTATAAAGTAGTATTGGATGGGTTCAACTCTGAAAACACAAAGTAAATGCTGGTGTGCCACAGGGCTCTATTCTATCTCCAACACTCTTTCTCATTTTTATTAATGATCTCCTGTCTATAACTTCTAATACAATACATTGTTTCGCTAACGATAGTGTTTTGAGCTCTTATATTCGTTTTCAGAATCACATCCCTCTTCTTCTGATGTCGAACTGCAACAACAAAATATGATAAGCCCATTAAATTCCGACCTAAACAGCATTGTATAGTGGGGAATAAAAAACCACGTGAAATTTAATGCTTCGAAAACCCAATGCTGTCTTATATCGTTAAAATGATATATGTATACCCCCCTTGCCATTATCCGAAGATGACACTTGCATCGAGGAGACTGAACTTTTCGGTATGTGTATTACCAACCACCTTTTTAACTTCCCATAGGAAGTTATTGTAATGGGTCCGATTTGACAAATTGCAAATTTTGACATTTCTCGACGTTTCAAGGTCCCTAGAGTCGAAATGGGCTAATACACCTGCAACTTACTTAAACCTCATGGGCAGCATTGAACGTATAACATTTAAATTGATTGATGATATCAAAATCATAGGATCATTTACGTCCCTTGAACACCGTGATAAAGTTTTTTGTCGCACGCTTTTTTAGCGTTATTTTAAAGTTTTAAGCTCAAGAGAAATAGCCAGCTGCATTTCTCCCCTTAAACAGTTCAAACGTAATACTCGTGCTTCTAGGAATACTCATCGTTATACCCTCGAGCCCAACTTCGTTCGTAATGTCAAGTACAGAGATTCTTTCTTTAGCCGTACTACGCCCGCCATTGCAATACTCAGGAATTCAAAACCAATGTACCCTGATACCTCCCTTCAACCTCTCTCTCCTCTTCCTAGTGCTCACACTAGGTCTTTACATAATAAGGGTAGTAATATTCCTTGAGTGTGGAAAACTTTTCTTGAAATTATCGATCTGGACCAGATGGAATTCCCCCCTTTGTCTTTACATATCTCTTCTATACTCAGGTAAATGTTTAACTATTTGAAGGCACAGGTATTTTAATAAATACACAAAATGAATGTTATCAAGTCTTTCACTGCTAATTAAGGAGTTCCCCAGGGTTGTTAATAAGGACCACTATTTTTATATTTTGTAAATGTTCTATAAAAATAGACTCGATGTACTTGAATGAAAATAAGGACTTTTCAACCAATAATGAAATACATATAATCTTTATGGACAAATAAAATTCTTGAGGATTGAATAAAGTGTTCCTACTTTTTGGGTACCCCTTGAAGAAAATTCCAGCAAATGATAACCTCTCAATCTTGACACCCATTACTACAAAAATATTAAGGACTAAAATTAAGTGGTTAAAATTTAAATTATTTGTCGAACACAAGACGTGTTAAAGACATAAATACTAACAATTAAATCGTGTACCTAATATTTTCCCCATAGCCGTATTTCTCGATTAATATAATGTACAATTCTATGGGAATGTATATTTATTTAGTTCTCATTCAAACACGTACAGTTATAGCAATGCAATCATCTATACACATGAATATATATATAAACAAACATGTCCTTCCTTAGGTATGTATGTATATGCAGTGGGAAACACGATGTCCTGTGGGAATGCTAATTGATGCGAATCAACTACCCCAAAGCATAGTGATTTATGATAATTGCTTAATTTTTCGTAACAACTATAAACTGGACGCAAAGCGATGCGACGCTTCGAACAAACGCAACGGGCGCCAAACAAATATTTATATTGAGATCCTTGTTGCAAAATATGCCTGCAAAACTTTGTTGCAAATTGCAATTTAATAACCAAACCATATCAATGCGAATGAATTGATTGTGTGAAAAGGGGGCCGAAAATATACATTAACATCAATATTTAACCTATGAATTTTTTTGGAATTGCGGGCTATAAAAAGATTATTTATGTTTATTGAGTTCCTGAAGTGTAGTTTTTTTTTTGAGTAACAAATATATTAATGAGCATTTATGAACAAAAAAATGAAATTAAGTAAAACAAAACATTAAGAAAAACAAAATAAAGTACGTAATTCTTACAATTGGAACACAATGCTTAAAAATAAATCCAGAAGTTCTTAAGACGCTTAGTAATATTAAAAAAAAAAAAAAAACACAATTATAAATTGTCATTAAGGGAACTTCGAAAGAGGCTGTTTTTGTCGATATATTCGGGGCGCAATTTAAAAAAAAAGTTGTTTATTTTCTTTTTATAATTTTATCAACCTTAATTTGATTTTAAAAAGTGTTAGTCGAAAATAACTTCCTGTAAATAATTTACACACACTAAAGGGGTTATTAATATACCCTTAACATATTTAAAGATTAAACAAAGTGAGTGCTTTAGAAAATTAGGAAAGACATTGGTTTAAAAGTTTTGAATTTTATAATGGGAAGCAAAAACCGATTTGGGTAATTCCACATTCTCAATGTGCGGTAAAGAAAAGAATCTCAATACTT
Organism: Eupeodes corollae; assembly: GCF_945859685.1. Classification (NCBI taxonomy): domain Eukaryota; kingdom Metazoa; phylum Arthropoda; class Insecta; order Diptera; family Syrphidae; genus Eupeodes; species Eupeodes corollae. The sequence goes on along the minus strand of NC_079148.1, from coordinate 138,577,102 downwards.
GGCAGTACGTCCAAAATTGAGATCAATGGTAAATAAACTAGAATTACTTAATGTGCGAGTATTCCGGTTGAATTGTTTAAGACGGAAATGCAACTTGTTCACTCAACAGAACATTTTTTGTTGAGAGACAGACAGACAGTTAAAAAATATGCGCATTATATTCAAGTTTTGAATTAATGAAGTATTTGTTGAATATAATGAGATCTGTTGCCTGTCAAAATTTTTGTATCGTATAAGAAATCCTAAAAATCTAGCAGCATTTTTGGCATTGTGGACTTTGTGTGTGATCATTCCACAAGAGCTGATCTCTGATACACATAAAGTTTACTGAAATTTGAAATTCTTTGATGCAAGTGCTGCTCGTAGATAGTGGTATCGAGGATAGGCTAGCTCGGTCCCCAGCTAGCTGTCTCCAGTTTCGCACTCCAAGTTGGTTGAGGTCTTCACTCACCTGCGTGCGCCACCTGAGTCACGGTCTTCTTCTACTGCGCCATCCCTCGGCATTGGATGCGAAGACCTTCCGGGCTAGAGCGTTAATGTCCGTCAACTAAGCCGTTGTACTTTCATTCTGTTAACTAGGTCATTGTCGCTGTTACAGCCGGTATAGTTCATTGTTACATCTTCTCCTCCATTCTCCATCTATGCATACGGGACCAAAAATCACCCGAAGAACTTTTCTCTAGAAGCATCCTAAGATGATCTCATCTTTCTTTGAAAGGGTCCAAGTCACAGCGCCATAAATGAGAACCGGGATAATGAGTGTCTTATAGATGGTGATTTTAAATGCTCGAGAGACGCTTAAATTCTCAATTGCCTTCTAAGTCAAAAGAAGCAGCGATTTGCAAGAGTTATTCTTCGTTTGATTTCAGCGCTGGTGTCGTTGTCTGCATTAATAGCGGTGCCTAGGTAGACAAAGTCCTTAGTCCTCGAAGTTATAGCTGTCAATGGTGACGTTTTTTCCAAGACGTCGTTGTTGAATGTCCTTTTTTGATGACAGCATAAACTTGGTCTTGCCCTCATTGCTCACTTAACCCATCTTCTTCGCTTCCGTCACAATGCTCAAAAACGCTCCACTTAAATCACGCTTTGATGTTCCAATTATGTCAATATCATCTGCGTATCCGAGTTGTTGGATGGGCCTTTGGAAGATTGTGCCTCTAGTTTTGAAGGTTGAGTTTTTTCACAATTCTTTCCAGAACGATGTTGAAGAAGTCGCATGACAGTGCATAGCCTTGTCTAAAACCTTTTTTGACCTTGATAGAGCAGCATGCATTCTCCATCGTCATTTCATCAAACCAAAACAAGAAATTGCTCTGTAGAGCTTTCTATCAACTTAAAGTCCCTGGGTTTTTTCCAAGACCTGCCGTAGTGTGAATATTTGGTCGATAGTACACTTTCCTGGTCTGAAGCCGCACTGATAAGGACCAATCAGGTTGTTGACTTACGGATTCAGACGTTCACAAAATAGGACAAAGAGGAGTTTATATACAATGTTAAGGAGACTGATGCCTCTGTAGTTCGAGTAATTTAGAGGGTCTCCTTTTTCATGTATCGGGCTGGGATTCTACTCATCGGGAATGCTTTCTTCCAACCATATTTTGCAGATGAGTTGGTGCATGCTCCCTACCAAGTTATCGCCTGCTGCTTTAAATAGTTTTTCACCAATGCCAGCAGCTTTGTTTGACTTCAGTTTAGACATAGCTATCTTCATTTCGTCAAGGTCGGGTAGACGGAATTGTTGATTTAAGTCGCCTATGTTGAGTGGTTCCATCTCCCTTACAGCGGGATTTTGTTCGTCATCGCCGTTATAGAGAAGAGATCGTTTATGAATTTTAGAAAGAGAGTCGGAGACAAAACGGAGTCCCGGCAACACCAGCATTTAATTAATGACTGTAAACTGTTTAATACAACTTGTATTGAACGGTTAGAAAAGACATTTTAAATCGAATGAAGAAAAGATTCATCAATACCAAAATCACGCATTTCCGATAGGAGATTTTGGTGCCAAACTTTATCAAATGCTTTTGAAATATCAAGTGTAATAATTTTACTTTCTCCAGTGATTTTTTCCACTGTTCGGTTGGATAAACCACCAAATCACCGCAAAATCATGGACCTATTGCTATTTTAAGCTCATACTGCCGGTCATTACTAAGCTTTCGTTTTTCGAATTATTTCTTAAGCTAAACATTTATGTGAGTTTTCTTTTGTGATGGATACAATTTACTTTTTTTTACACGTAACACGTATTCAATTTAATGCTTATTAATGATTTAAAATGGTCCTTTTCAAGTCCTCAGAGAGAAGCATTTGTATACTTTTTAAAGATTTCAGATGGTTTAAGTTCTCTTTCATAAAACAACTAAAACAACGAAATCTTTAATACCAAAGATCGTTTAACATTTTGGTCCTTCGAGCCGGATTTTCGTGTTTTTGTAAGGGTCTTCAGACGTACTTAAATCTCCTGCAAACTTCATAATTATCAAATAAATGGACGCAGAATTTTATAAACACATTCATAGTGAAAAATTTGCAAACAATTTGGCAGTACACAAACGTCGTTGAATATTTTGGTCCTCCGAGCCGGATTTTCAAATTTGTGTAATTAATTGACACCACTTCAATGTGGTATTGCATTGTAATACATAAATTTTAAAATCAATTAGTATTATTTCCCAACGTTTTGAATTAATATTATTTAATTTCAATGGAAAAGCCTTAAGATTTTTGCTATTTAAATTTCCATATACCTTTCCTCAAAATACTACCGAAAATATTGAATTTGAAAACAAATACGACCATAAACTAATCAAATATGAATTAGGACCCGTATTTCATACATTGAAACCTCCAGTATAAGCTTTCGTTTTTCGATATATTTCTTAAGCTGCTAATCAGTGTTTTTATGGACCTTGAAAAGAAGGGGCATTAGTGCTATTGGACGATTGTTTGAAGGTGAGGAGGATTCTGAGTTTTAATTGAAGTCAAAAGCGCACTTTTGAACTTTGGTGTATTACTTTTTTGTGATACAAGGCTTTGTATTTGACGCCTATTTTGTTAACTTTAAAAATTTAAAAAATCTAAAATTGGTATCTTTTTGCAGAAATTCTGACACCTTCCGATCTTAAGCAAAAAACCATACACGGAATGGCTCAATATTATATTTCTTGAAGAAAACGATAAGGCTTATGTTTTATAACTTAATATTACGTATTTCGGTTCTTTTCTATACCACGTTCAAAAAAAGTCATACAATTTATAAAATTAATTAGCTAAGATATTATTCATAATATTTCTTGAAGCTTTTCTCTGGGAAAGCCTTAGCTTCTCATTTTATTTTAATTATCTAAAAGATTTTATATTCAAGAATAGGTGATACCTAAATTTTTTTTTTCAGACACAAGACCTTCCAAAGAAACAAATGACAAATGAGCAAAAGTACAAACCTTCACCTTAACCCTTTTTTTACTTTTTGTGTTGAAAAGAAAAAGGTAAACACAACGACGATGTTATATAGCCTCATCATCTAGAATTAAAAGAAAAACACCTCGTTAATAGAAAGTTGAACATAATTTTTACTTAAGTTTTTAACAAAAACCCAGGGTTCACAAAAGAATAATTTTGTAAGTAGGTACACTGAAGGTATACTATACGGGATGCCTATGCCTGATGGCAGTCCTCCGAAAGTCTTTCTAGCTATATCCAAGTCCTCTTTCGACAAGCAATGAATCTAACTTCAGATATTTTTATACCTCTTATTTCTCACTTGGTTGGTAAAATTAAAAGACTATCTCTCTGTCTCTAGAAATGTCTGAGGGTAGAAGAGAAGATTAATTTTTATATTTTTTTTGTTTAAACGGGTAAAAATGTGCCTTCTTCTCCTCGAACCCACCTATACCAAACCAACCAACCGACCGACCATGACATTTTTATTCGCCACTTTGAGATACAATTAAATTTCTTAATTGCTACATCTTTTCCAACGATTACTCACCCACAATGGCTTTGATAAAAAGGGAATATCTCTTTCGTTCAGGTATAAAGTGTTGAAATCTTTTTATATCTTTAACATTAATGAACAAAGACAAAAAAAACTTTTCTTTTTTTTACAAAGGATGATGTCGGATTCAGGAAGAAAATAAAATGAAAAAAAATGCAATCAAAGATATTTTAAATCTACTCGAGTGTCTATTAAGGGGAGTTAAAAAACAAGAAAGACTGAGCTTAGAGTAAAATCCCCAAACATGAAAAAGCCCTTATAATAGTCATTGCCATCGTCGTAGTAGTCGTAGTCGTACTCGTCACTCGTCCTTTTCGATCCTTTGCTTATGTCTTATGTCTGCTATTAGAGAACACCAGGTAAGGGTACAGTACTCATACATCCTATTTGCGTGTGTATAGTATACGAGATACAGGAGCAGAGTTTTTCACCTGAGTTAGATATATCAAAAAAAAGCGGATTTAATGACCATTAGGCTTACAGTTCTTTGGCTTTTATTCTGTCAAGGTCTATACGTATAAAGAATTGTTTGGAATTTACTGGAAAAGGAAACTCAAGTTGTCTGATGCCACAATGACGACGAACGAAGGAGTTGTTAATATCCTATCCTATCCTTAGAATGTTCTTTTTTTTAATGACGATTTTATTTAAAGAGGGAAAGTGTAAGGAAGAAGTATATATGTAATGTACATAAGTACATTTATACATTTAGTAGGTAAATGAACATTTATCTGAGTTTTTCTTTGTGATGGATACAATTTTTTTTGTTAAGAATTTTTCATCATTTGATTCTAGACATAAGAACCACATATTCAATTTGAGGCTTATTAATGATATAAAATGGCCTTTTTTCAAATTCACAGACAGAAGTGTTTGTATACCTTTTAAAGATTTCAGATGGTTTTAATACTTTTTATAAGACAACTAAAACGACGAAATAAATAACACTAAAGATCGTTGAATTTTTTGGTCCTTCGAGCCGCATTTTCGTATTTTTTAATGGTCTACGGTTGCACTCAAAGCTCCTGTAACCTTTATAATTATTTAATAAATAAACCCAGGATATTTACAACATATTAATTTTTGAATGAATAGTGTGCTTTTAAAGTCAACAGTGAAAAAATTGCAACGAATCCAGCAGTACCCAAAAGTCGTTGAATATTTTGGTCCTTCGAGCCGGATTTTGTTATTTTTGTAAAGGTCTATTGATGCACTCAAAGCTCCTGTAATCTAAAAATCATAATTATCAACTGCCCATAGGAAGTTATTGTAATGGCTCCGATTTGTCAAATTGAAAATTTTGACATTTCTCGATTTTTAAAGGTCCCTAGAGTCGAAATAAGAGATTTTTAGAAAGATGTCTGTGCGTCCGTGTGTACATTTTTTCGTCGTCCATAGCTCAAGAACCAGAAGAGATATCGATTTCAAATAAATTTTGTTATACAGATAATAAAGCAGAAAAATGCAGAAAGGACTCTCAAGAAAATTGGGTAGGTGGTTTTTTTACCATAGCAGTTTGAAAAAAAGGTGAACATTTTGGTTAACCCTCTTACGAACCAAAAACGCTAGGGACTTGAATTAAATTTTATATAATATATTGTAACAAGATATCAAAAAAGTATATTTTTTGAAAAAAATCAATTTAACGGTTTTTTTATAAATCAAAAAAAATGTGTCACCTCCAAAATTTTACGACTTAAATATGATTTCATCTCCAAAACAATTTTGTGCAACGAAGAATAATGTTTTTGACATCTGATAAAATTTTGAGAAAAATCAATTTGACAGTTTTTTTTTTATAAAAAATAAAAATCTAAAAAATCTTTACTCAAAGTTGGTAAAAATTGAATATCGATTCAAATATCTTTTCAGAAACTTAAAATTTAGGCTTCAAACTTATTTTATCTTTTGAGAAAAATTTTTTTCAACACTATGAAAAAATGTTGAGAAAAATCGAATTGACGAATTGACAGTTTAAACTTATTTTATTTCACAGAAAATATTGTTTTCGATATTCAGTAATTTTTATATAAAAATCCTGCAGTCCGTTTTTTCATAAAAAATTAAATCTACAAAAAATAGTACTCAAATTTGGTAAAAATTGATACGAGTACATATAGACAAACTTTTGAGCAAGACAAATCGATAGACGGAAAGGCAAGTTATCAGTGTGGGTCGCATCCCAGCCTCTTTTTTAATAAACGAACTCAGGATTTTTGGGATGTATTCATTTTCGGACAAATGGTGCAATTCTGATTCTATGTTCTTTTAAACAAAACATATTTTCTAAGACACATTAAAACTTTCAAATAATTCTGATGAAAAAGGTTGAGCCGAGCTTACAATATTGAGATGAAGGCATATAAAGTTATGAGTAGTGGAAAATCATGAGCAATTAAGGATTTGAAAACTGAGTACTTTAAGGTTTTTCACGGGGCAACATTTTGTAGGCCACCTGAAATTGGAAAGAAAACGATTTTTTGAAAGTTCTTTAGACGTTAAACCACTTAAAAATTCGTTTATATTTATTGCTCATAATAAAGCGTTCATGTAAATGATCAATGTTCAGTACTCTTCCATTACCTGACTTAAGCAACGAGTCAGCAGTATCAAAGATCGTTGAACATTTTGGTCCTTCGAGCCGGATTTTTTTTTATTTATGGAATTATTTTACACCACTACAATGTGGTTATAAAATCAATAAATATTAGTTCTCAACGTTTTGACATTGATATTAATGACTTTAATAATCAGGAATTAATATCAATTAATTTTAATGTAAGATCCTTGACATTTTTTCTATTTAAATTTCCATATACCATTCATCAAAATACTAACAAAAATATCGAATTTAAAGCAAAATACGACCATGAACTAATTGAATATGAATTATCCTTGAATTAGAACCCGTATTAACCACATTGAATCCACCAGCTTAATTGTCTTTGTCGTTCTTCAAATCCACCATCCTACCAATGTCCTTAGTAAAACAAAAAAATAAACCATTAAATCCTCTATAATTCATTATTATTTTATAATACATCATTGTATGTACATAATTATATATTTATGTACATATGTATTATTATCTTTATGTGTAGATAGTGAAAATATTTGTAGGATGATTTAATGGTTATGTCGTGATGTGTCAAATAATGCTTGCAAAATTAATTAAGCGTATAAAACTGCAAAGGATTCTAAAATTAAGTTTCTCCAGTCAACAAAGCTAAAACTAATTAAACCACATATATACGCACAATTATGTCATCATACGAATATTATGCTTTTGCCATGTGATGTTTAACTATAAATGTATAAGGATGTGTTTGTGTATTTTAAACCAAACCAGCGAACGAATGAAGAACAAAAATGGTTATATCACAAAGTTATTCAATTTAAATTGTCGTCTATGGTATATTTTTATAATATGGACAAAATATTGTTTCAAAACTAAATCATTTTTAACGAGGTTTAAATTTTTGAAATATGTATGTTTATGGTTGTTTTTTGGTTGCATTCTAATCGAAAATTGATTTGAAAGCAATTATTTTTGGGAATCACAACTTAGCCTAGATTTGAAATGGTGATTTGATAATCGCATTCTTTTGAAAAAAACTCAAATTCCATAGGAACAATTAGATACTATTTTGTACAAAAAATTCATTGCACTTTCAGAATTGCCACGATGTTCTTTATCCAGGTGACCCAGAAAGGAAAAAGAGGAACTCATAGCAAGTCTATAAAATCACTCCTTGAACCTAAACCTACTTGTAACCCTTCTTAGTTTTCTACTTTGTCATCTTACTTTGAGAATAATGAAGAAAATCTTTCTCTCTTCTTAACTCGTCAAAAAATATCTCAGGAGAAAAAAAGGATTTAAAAGGAAGAAAAAAAATTATATAAAATAAACACGACCTTTTTCCCTTTCTCTCTCTTTTAGTGATGAAAAAATATTAAATGAAATTATAGCTCATGAAAATGTTGACGAACTGCTTCGCCTTTTATTAATTTTTTTTTCACTCTATACTAAGGTACAGTATAGGTATAAGAGTACAATCAAAAAGCTGAAGCATATTTAAAAGAAGGATAAGTTTTATGAGTCCTTAAGTTTTCTTTTGTATATATTTACCAACTTCATAAGGCACACAAAATAATAAAAAAAAGGAAGCTAACTGTAAGAAAAAAGCACATCAAACTGACAATAATGATAAGGACCTACTACACAAGGACGAATAATATAAGACTATTGTCAGTGATGCAAGTACATATAATTTTTTTGTCTTCCTTCGATATTTTTTCTTTTGTAAAAAGGGTTTTTGTTCTTAGTCGTCCTTAGTCCTTGATAGAATGCAATTCAAACAAAAACAAAAAAAAAATTTATAGTTTGTTGAATAATATGAGAATAGTAACCAAAACCGAACAGGTTCTAATTTGGAGAATGTCCTTAAAATTTGAATCCGTTTTTTAACAACTTCTGCTTGAAGTAGTTGTTTTTGCTCAAGAATCCAATTTGATATGACTGTCAGGGTCAAGTTTAAGTACAAAAGTAGGTGCGGTACAGTTACCTGCAAAAATATTAGACTGAAATTTTATTGTCCTTAAGAAGGGACATAAAAATTAGACATGAGTTTTGTCAAAATGGACATTTTATTGCTATTACATGTAACTTATACTAATGTGATCAATTATTGCGTCGCATATAGACAGAGGTTTATTTTATGTTCTCAGAAAGATATTTTGATGGATGTTGATATTTTGTGTAATTTAGTATTTTTATGAGATCTATTTCTACCTTATACAAAGCAAAATTACGCATGTGTTGCATATAGAATTACTGCAGGACATAAGTTTTATATTCAATCAAATTACGTATGCAGCATGTGTGATTATGTTAATCTCTGAAATGATGTTTTAAATGAAGCATAAGTGAAGTTGTAATGTAATTATTGTTGACAATATGCAGACATTCAACAATTTCAAAAGAAGAGTGGAAGTTAGATATGGTGATGCTCGTTTGTGCAGTGTATTAAGATTTATCAACATCAGGTCTGTTGGAACCTATCCCAAACAAGAGTTTTATTAGAAATAAAAAAAATATGTTTTCCACTTTAAGTGCTTTTTACACACTTTGTATATGACCTCTTTGGAGGCTTCTTCGACTTATTCGGTGCCTAGGCCTATAAGGAGAGGTTTTATTCGGCTCCCCACCCTTGTAGTTAAACTTAGGATCTGGCTCTCCAGTTTGGGGCTGGCCGTCGGGGTGACTATCTGGCCACGTAAAAAATACCTTTAGTTGCGAAGCACCAACAAGTCTCGGATACGGACGGATTCACTGTTAACAACCCACGCAAACGAAATAAGGACAACGAACTTCGGATATGTACGTGGAATGTTAGGTCTCTTAACAGACCACGTGAAGCCGTACAATTAGCGGAAGCCCTAAACTGCTGCAAGGCAGATATTACAGCCATCCAAGAAGTGCGATGGGATGGACCGGGCAAATGCAAACTAAAAGACTGCGATATATACTACGGCGACTGCTACCGAGAACAAAGACAGCGTGTATTTGGGTGTGGATTTGTTGTTGGAACTAGACTCAGGCAAAAAGTCTTGAGTTTCAACAGTGTGAGTGAGCGCATCCCGACAATCTGAATCAAGGCTAAATTCGCCAACACAAGCCTAATATGCGCGCATGCCCCAACAGAGGAGAAAGATGAAGACACTAAAGACATAACTCTTCAAGCTTTTTGACAAGACTTATGGACAGTGCCCTGGCTATGTTATTCAAATTATGTTACTGGATAAGGCCAGGAAGAAAAGACATCTTTGGTGGCATAATCAGGAAATACAGCCTGCACGACACCACCTCCGACAGCGGATTCAGGCTGGTCGATTTCGCTGCGGGGCGAGACGTTCTGGTAGCTAGTACGCTGTTCACACATCTCAATATCCACAAGGAGACATGAAAATCTCCTGATCAATCACGACACTTCTCCAGTATACAGGATATCCCAACTTTCCGAGGGGTCAACATTGACTCGGACCCCTACCTCGTTGTAGCCAAGGTACGGTTACGGATATCCAGGTTCAAGCCAAAACAAGGAAGTAATGTTAGAAGATTCGACGTTAGACGGCTACAATCGCAAGAGACTGCCATGTCCTTTTCCGATCGAGGCCCTAATAACCTATTAAGGAGTCCTATGCTGACTGCATTAAGCATTAAAAACCAGTGGCAACATTGCTTTGCAGCCATCAGAGATGCCGCCTCTGAAGTGCTAGGTTTCACACGGCCACCTCAGCAAAACCCCTGGTTTGACGACGAATGCCGGCAAGCGCACGCAGCGAAACAAGAGGCATACAAAAGGGTGCTAAACAAAAGGGCTAGAGCTGCTCGCGAGCTCAACGGGCAGAATAGGAGAGAGGAACACAGGCTTATTAGACGGAAAAAAACGAGAGCATGAGAAGCGCGCGATCGAGGAGATAAAGGGATGTCACAACAGGAATGAGGTTCGTAAATTGTACCAAAAGGTAAAAAAAACCTCCCAAGGGTACCAGCCACAAACCGCAGCCTGTAAAGACGATCAGGAGAACATCGTAGTAGAACTGCAGTCGATGCTGAGAATATGGAAAGATCACTTCTAAAAATTATATAACGGCGATGACGAACCGAATTCCGCTGTAAGGGAGATGATTCAATTCAGGTTCAATTCAACCTGGGCGACGCAGATCAACAATTCCGTCTACCCGACCTTGACGCAGTGAAGACAGCTATATCTAAACTTAAGTCAAACAAAGCAGCTGGAGCTGACGGCATCGCTGCCGAACTATTCAAAGCAGCAGGCGATGACTTGGTACGGAGCATGAACCAACTCATCTGCAAAATATGGTCGGAAGAAAGCATGCCCGTTGAGTGGAATCTCAGCATAGTGTGCCCGATATATAAAAAAGGAGACCCTATAAATTGCACCAACTACAGAGGCATCAGTCTCCTTAACATTGCGTATAAAATCCTCTCTGCCGTATTATGTGAACGTCTGAAGCTGCTCGTCAACAACTTGATAGGTCCTTATCATTTTGGCTTCAGACCACTAAAGTATACTATCGACCAAATATTCACACTACGGCAGATCCTGGAAAAAACCCAGGAACTTCAAATCGATACCCACCATCTCTTTATAGATTTTAAAGCCGCGTATGACAGCATCTATAGGGCAGAGCTCTACCGAACAATATCTAGTTTTGGCATCCCTGTCAAACTTATCCGTTTGTGCAGAATGACGATGGAGAATGCACGATGCTCTATCAAGGTCGGAAAAGATTTCACCGATGCATTTGATGTCAAAAAAGGTTTTAGACAAGGCGATGCACTGTCATGCGACTCCTTCAACATCGTTCTGAAAAGAATTGTACAAAACTCAACCGTCATTACTGGAAGTACAATCTTCCAAAGGTCCATCCAATTACTTGGATACGCAGATGATATTGACACAATTGGAAGATCAAAGCGTGATGTCAGTGGAGCGTTTTTGAGCATTGCGACGGAAGCGAAGAAGATGGGTTTAGTGATCAATGAGGGCAAGACCAAGTAAGTGCTGTCATCAAAAAAGAACATTCAACAACGAAGTCTTGGAAAAAACGTCAACATTGATAGCTATAACTTCGAGGACTAAGGACTTTGTCTACCTAGGCACCGCTATTAATACAGACAACGACACCAGTGCTGAAATCAAACTAAGAATAACTCTTGCAAATCGCTGCTTCTTTGGACAAAGAAGGCAATTGAGAAGTAAAGTCCTCTCTTGAGCATCTAAAATCACCATCTATAAGACACTCATCATCCCGGTTCTCATTTATGGTGTTGAGGCCTAGACCCTGTCAAAGAAAGATGAGAGCGTCTTAAGATGCTTCGAGAGAAAAATTCTTCGGGTGATTTTTATTCCCGTACGCATAGATGGAGAATTGAGGAGAGGATATAACGACGAACTGTACGGGCTGTACAGCGACACTGACCTAGTTAGCAGAATTAAAATCCAACGGCTTAAATGGCTGGGTCATGTAGAGCGGTTGGACATCAACGCTCCAGGCCGAAAGGTCTTCGAATGCAATCCCGAGGGACGGCGCAGTAGAGGATTACCGCGACTCATGTGGCTCACCCAGGTGGGAGAGGAACTCAACTAACTTGGCGTGCGAAACTCTAGACAGCTAGCTAGGGATCGAGCTAGTTGGAGACGTATTTTGGTTGAGGCCAGGTCTGCCCCGAACTGAAGCCCCACCTTAAGTAAGTAAGTAACTAAGTAACAGATTGATTTTCCTCCCAATGGAAAACACATGATCCCAAATGGAAAAATACTCAACGAACACAGCCATCGAGATACAAATGGAATATAAATCGTACCAACATTTGAGAACGAAATCACATAAGATCCATTCAAGACCCATATACATAAATGTCGAAAACCCATCCGTAGTAAGATTCTACTTAAACCTTTATCGGTAGTATTCATACTGCGGATATTGTTTTTGATATTCGCATAAAATCCTAAAGTAATTGATTTTTATACGAATTCCATACAGCAGATTTTTGTCAATGGAAGCAATATTGCATTTACAAAATTATTATTAATTATTATATTATATTTATACAAAAAGCGTAAAAATAATTGTATTTCCAAATGATCAGCGAAACAATCTGATAAGAAATAAACATGTTTCGAACTAGTTATAAGAATCATGTTTTTTTCCGATTGCTCGAATAATTTGAATCCTTTATTATGCTCTTTGTTTAGGGACCTAATGGAGTATGATACATTTTTAAACCTTACACCTCTGCCCCAATATACATGTAAAGGTACAATGATTTCATATGCAATACGTCCGTATCCTGGACATGATAATAAAGATATCACCGTAAATTACTGAAGCGAATTATTTATTTCCTGTTTAGTTGATGGTGGTGTAAATGAAATGACATTCGTTAACCATTTAGATACTGATGTATACCACCAAGTCGTATTGGAATTGGAATCTATGCTTCGTGTTTTGGGTTTCTCGTGTTAAACCTTCGCTTAATGGCAATGTTGTCAGTAACTTTTTTAGAAAGTTAGACGAAAAAAAACAACAAAACAACACGAATTGAAATGCTTTTGAGAGGGAGTTTATCGTCAATCTATCTACTTAACGGATCGAAATTGAAATGGATTACCTTCAGTTAAGCAACCACCTTACCGCACAGCACCTCACATCACAGCCCCAGACCAAACAAACCGACCAACTCAACTCAACTCAAGCGATTGAATTGCGCGAGGACTGATGAATAGTCGTCTTCTAAAAATAGCTTAAATAAGTATTTTTACGTGGAAATGTGGTCTATTTGGTGTTTAAATGGAATGATGAAATTGTATCACTTCATTTTGTTTGAAAATTGTTTAATATCAACTATGCTATATTTTATACAAACACATATATATACATATCTATCTATTTAACAAAATCTATTGATAGTAGATTTTACTTTGATATAAAATAGAAAGGTGAAAAGTAAAAATAAAGGGTTATTTAATGTAATAGTATGGGGCTTGGGTATAGATATTGCATTCATTGTGGTTAATTTAAAAAGAAAATACCTTAATCTTAAGGACTTTCTACGAATTTACACATTTTTAATTACAAATTTCCAACATTCCAATCATTATTCTTATTTTTTGTTGTTGTTTATAATTAAGGTGCAGAGGAATATAGTTTTTGTTTGATATACCACTTTAATGATGCGTAGGTCGAAAGTTAAAGTAATTTCTTTAATGAAAATTAAGGAAGAAATAAAATGGGAAAGTCAATTATTATCTCCTAAACAAATGAAATTTTTCTGGTTTCAGAATATTCATTGTGGTACATAATATTTAATTTAATATATACGAGTGTCTTCAGAATGAAGTTTCGGTTGATGAAAATCAATCAAAATGTAAACTACTTAAAAATGGTAGATCTTAAAAATTGTTGCAAGTTTTTCCACCACTCGACCAACCCGACGGACATGTATATATTTAAAACAATATTATAAGCAATATTGGATTTTCGAAATTTTCGGTAGCTCAGCCCTTGATTACAGTGTGCGACAGAAAAATTTTTAATGGAAGTTTACCAAAACCGAGAACTGAAAATTAGTCTTCACTTTAAGTTACGACCTAAAAAAAAAGTTTTTTTCCAGATGGGAAATTTAAGTTATTTTTTATTGCCTGGAAAATTTTGATCGAAACCGGGATTAAAAATCAGGATCTTTTATAGAAAAGAAAGATACAATTTGAATTATTGAGATTGACGGAAGGTCAATTCTCGATAAATTTATGGCAAACAAAAAGAAAAAGTAAAAAAGTATCACTCTAAGAAAATTATTTCGACAAGCAAACAAAATTAAAAGCGTAAACGCTTCCCGTAATATCGTTTAATTAAGACTTCGACTCGAAGGTCAAAAGAACGAATTAGACACAATGGAAAGACAAGAAAAAAAAGCAATATTCTTAGTAAAAAATAAAACACTATACTTTTTGACTTCCACTTTAGCTATCGTCGTCCTTTCTCAACCCAAATTTTGTTCCACAGCAGAACAGAATCTTCAAATCATTAAAAAAAACTTTAAAAAAACTGTCGTACAAAAAAAATACGTTACGTAGGTCCTTAAAAGTTTCCTCCACCCAATTTTTCGATTGTCTTTTAGCTTTGGGCGCAATCCAAAACGTGCCATTATTATGGCGAGCTTGACCCTTCCGGCTACTTGCCTTCAGACAATCCTCTCTGATCTAATGCGTGGTGAACGATCTGTCTTGGCCCGCACCTTCCTCCATCCATAAAATTGGATGTGCGACCGATAAGTAGTTAATACTTTGTGATGGGCCCTCGGCCATACTAGGTTATGTTGGAATGAATCTACTAAAGGGTGATTTTTTTGAGGTTAGGATTTTCATGCATTAGTATTTGACAGATCACGCGGGATTTCAGACATGGTGTCAAAGAGAAAGATGCTCAGTATGCTTTGACATTTCATCATGAATAGACTTACTAACGAGCAACGCTTGCAAATCATTGAATTTTATTACCAAAATCAGTGTTCGGTTCGAAATGTGTTTCGCGCTTTACGTCCGATTTATGGTCTACATAATCGACCAAGTGAGCAAACAATTAATGCGATTGTGACCAAGTTTCGCACTCAGTTTACTTTATTGGACATTAAACCAAGCACACGAATGCGTACAGTGCGTACAGAAGAGAATATTGCGTCTGTTTCTGAGAGTGTTGCTGAAGACCGTGAAATGTCGATTCGTCGCCGTTCGCAGCAATTGGGTTTGTGTTATTCGACCACATGGAAGATTTTACGCAAAGATCTTGGTGTAAAACCGTATTAAATACAGCTCGTGCAAGAACTGAAGCCGAACGATCTGCCACAACGTCGAATTTTCAGTGAATGGGCCCTAGGCAGAAAATCCGCTTTTTTATCGACAAATTTTGTTCAGCGATGAGGCTCATTTCTGGTTGAATGGCTACGTAAATAAGCAAAATTGCCGCATTTGGAGTGAAGAGCAACCAGAAGCCGTTCAAGAACTGCCCATGCATCCCGAAAAATGCACTGTTTGGTGTGGTTTGTACGCTGGTGGAATCATTGGACCGTATTTTTTCAAAGATGGTGTTGGACACAACGTTACGGTGAATGGCGATCGCTATCGTTCAATGCTAACAAACTTTTTGTTGCCAAAAATGGAAGAACTGAACTTGGTTGACATGTGGTTTCAACAAGATGGTGCTACATGCCACACAGCTCTCGATTCTATGGCCATTTTGAGGGAAAACTTCGGAGAACAATTCATCTCAAGGAATGGACCGGTAAGTTGGCCACCAAGATCATGCGATTTGACGCCTTAAGACTATTTTTTGTGGGGCTACGTCAAGTCTAAAGTCTACACAAATAAGCCAGCAACTATTCGAGCTTGGGAAGACAACATTTCCGAAGAAATTCGGGCTATTCCGGCCGAAATGCTCGAAAAAGTTACCCAAAATTGGACTTTCCGAATGGACCACCTAAGACGCAGCCGCGGTCAACATTTAAATGAAATTATCTTCAACAATGGGTTTTTTTTTTTTAAAGTTCTCAAGCTCTTAAAAAATTACCGTTTATAACCTGTTAAAGTACTCCACAAGATAGTTTTTAAATTGATCAGTGCTGTTTTTGTAAAATTCGAGAGGAATCCCATTCATGTTAATCATTTGCAATCGCTATCGAACGATACGTTTCTAAGATTAAAATGTGAGTATCTTATAAAGAAACATATTTTTGAAGCTTTGAAATGTTTGAAAAGATATTTCAGTTGAAACTTATTTTTGATGAACTGCTATTAATATTTCTTTTAGGGTTCTATTTTTGTAAGAAAGCTGTCCTTTTGATTTTTCTCAAAATGTTACACAATGTCGAAAACAATATTTCTATAAGACAAAATTAGTTTTTAGCCATAATCTCAAATTTTTGATTCGAAAATCAATTTGTTCCAACTTTTATTAATTTTTCTTTAGGTTTTTATTTTTGTAAGAAAAATGTCAATCCGTTTTTTTGAAAATTTAACTGAATTTTAGCAACAGTATTTTTTAAAAGATAAAATTGATTTTAAGTCAATATCTCTTGAAAAGGTATTTAAGTCGAAAATCAATTTTTACCAACTTTTATTAATTTTTTTTTACGTACGCACACACCCATAGACATCTTACTTACTTAAGGTAGTGCTACAGTCCTGTGTGAACCAGGGCCTCTCCCAACAAAGTTCTCCATCTAGCTCGGTCCCTAGCTAGATGTCTCCAGTTTCGCGCTCCAAGTTGGGTGAGGTCACCTTCCACTTGTGCGCGCCACCTGATTCGCGGTCTTCCTCTACTGCGCTGTCCTGTGGGTGTGGATTCGAAGACTTTTTGGGCCGGAGCATTGGTTTCCATGCGCTCTACGTGACCCAGCCATCTTAGTCGTTGGACTTTTACTCTTCTGGCTAAGTCTACGTCGCTGCACTGCCCGTACAGTTCGTCGTTCCATCTTCTCCTGAACTCCCCTTCGATGCATACGGGACCGTAGTATACACGAAGAACTTTCCTCTCGAAAAGACCCAAGGTACTTTCATCCGCTTTTGTCATGGTCCATGCTTCTGCACCGTATAGCAGGACGGGGATGATAAGGGTCTTATATAGCAACACTTTGGTCCCTCGAGAGAGGACTTCACCACTCAATTGCTTTCTTAGTCCAAAGAAACAGCGGTTAGCAAGAGTTATTCTGCGTTTGATCTCAGCGCTGGTGTTGTTTTCTGCGTTTACAGCGGAGCCTAGGTAGACGAAGTCCTTGGCTACCTCAAAGTTATGTCTGTCGATTGTGACGCTTTGACCAAAACGTCGGTGTTGTATGTCCTTTCTAGACGACAGCATGTACTTTGTTTTGCCCTCATTAACCGTTAAACCCGTTTTTGCCGCCTCTGCCTCAATACTCACAAAAGCCCCATTGACATCACGCTGAGTTCTTCTGATTATGTCAATGTCATCAGCATATGCCAGTAATTGGACAGACTTTTGAAAGATAGTGCCTCTAGTGTTGACGTGTGAGCTCTGCACTATTCTTTCAAGCACTATGTTAAAAAAATCGCATGACAGCGCATCACCTTGTCTAAAGCCTTTTTTGACATCAAAAGGTTCTGTTAAGTTGTTTCCAACCTTTATGGAGCAGCGTGAATTCTACATGGTCATCCTGCACAAACGGACGAGTTTGGCAGGGATGCCAAAACTAGACATGGCTCTATACAGCTCGTCCCTGTAGATGCTGTCATATGCGGCCTTGAAATCGATGAAAAGATGGTGGGTGTCGATTTAGTGTTCTTGAGTTTTTTCCAGGATCTGCCGTAATGTGAATATTTGATCAACTGTGGACGTTCCCGGTCTAAAACCACACTGATAAGGACCTATCAGGTTGTTGACGATGGGCTTTAGACGTTCACATATTACGGCAGAGAAGATTTTATAGGCGATGTTAAATAGACTGATTCCTCTGTAGTTGGTGCAGTTTAGAGGGTCTCCTTTTTTCAGGATCGGGCAAACAATACTGAGGTTCCATTCATCGGGCATGTTTTCTTCCGACCATATCTTACAGATAAGTTGGTGCATGCTCCTAACCAGCTTATCCCCAGCTGCTTTAAAGAGTTCGGCATTCAAGCCATCTGCTCCAGCGGCTTTATTAGACTTCAACTTAGATATGGCAATCTTTACTTCGTCTAAGTCGGGAGGATGGGATTGTTGGCTTTCGTCGTGCATCTACAAATCTTTTATTTAGACTTTAGTGACCTTGAAACGTCGAGAAATGTCAAAATTTTTAATTCGACAAATCTGAGCGATTACCGAAGTTAAAAAAAAAAACTTTTCTTAGAAGAAATGGAAACCGACAAAATTTGATGAAAAATAGATGTTGACTAAAGTGACACAAAATTTTGTTAATAATATTTTGTAAAATTTTTAGTGTGTGTCACATTCGAACCTCTTTTTATGTTGGATGTGTCCAAATTTATTTCTTACATAACTCGATAAACTTTTCACTCATGTAACTATTTCTAAAAATTATAAAAAAATGGGTTTTCTTTAGTCAGAAAATGGAAACAATTTTTATTTGTTTCAAAAGTCTTTAAAATGTAAATAAATCCACTAAATCGATTTAAGAAGATGTGCCTCATGTGAAAAACCACAACAACTTCGAGGCACTATTTTATTGTTACTGTTATTTTTTAGTTGTTGCCTCTACCAAATAAGAAAAATCATCTGATGCTAGATGGCTTAGAGCACAAATGCATGCTCCAATTTATCATGACTCAATATACCATACACAGTAAATGTACATATCTGCATAAACTTCCCAAGAAAGATCGAAGACCTTACCTTTTCCTATGCAATGTTGTGGTTGTAGTTTGATTATAATGTTTGATACTCAATTTAAATTTCGATGAAATATTGCATCCAGCAGCGCCACTGAGTTTATACTGCATTGCATAGTGAATGTGCTGAAGCTGTTTTCCAATTTACATAATTCGAGTCATATTGGGAACACTTTAGTGTTGGTATCTTCGAAATCGATACTAACATAGCTTTTCTATATACCTACCTAACCTACCTACCTAAGAAGGAAAGGTGAGATATTTCATACCGGAAGTGTATGACAATAGTTGTACATACCACAATAGTGTTATAAGATGGTTTTCCAAGGAAGGTTCCTCTTTATATATGTATCTAGGTTAAAGTTGTTGTTGTTATTGTGATGATGAATTGTTATGTATAGTAAATTCTTGGTATTTCTGAACCTTGGTTTAATTAAATTTCATGAAAACTTGGATAGGTTTTTGTTCCTTACAAATTCCATCCCTATAGTGTCTCTTCACTCTACACAACACAACAACAATAAAATGAATTAAAACTTTACTTCTAAGGAACTTATTGCAATTGCAACTCAGAACGAGAAATGTAAGATGATTGTGGGAGAAGTGATGCTCTTTAAATAAAAGGATGATGAACAAATAAATTCTAAAATTCATCATTGTCAATATATTAAACAATGTAAAGTAGGTTTTCTTAATAAATTGTTTTTTGGTATATAGAAAAAAACATATTTCTTGAGATTACTTGAAATTTCAGATGTGTACGAGTGTTGTGTGTTATATATAAAAATTTTGGTTTTAATTAAAGATGGTTTTTGGGAAATTTTGAAATGATAATAATATTTTAATCGAAACAATCTGACCACACATATGAAATTTTGAATGGGTTTTTGGGATATTAGAGAATTTTCAATTGAAGTGATAATGGTTTGAAATCTCTAAATGATTTATATAAATCTCCTAGAAGCATCATCTTTAAGTATAGTTCTGTTATCTTGAACTATTATTTAGTATGTGTGAGTGGTAAGAAATAATTGTTACCGTCTTCTAAAACTATTTGAATTTGTACTTCTTCTAAATTGATTACCAAAAAAAACTTCAATTTCTCACTTCCTGTTAAACTATGGACAATACATTCTTCTCCACTCATTAAATCTGTCAGCAAGAAGAAGAGAAAGACTGAAATCTAAATTATTGAAAACATGTTTTCAAACTTAAATAATTACCAACAGAACCCTTCCATTAAATTTGTATACCTTAACATAAGGAAAGAATGTACTCAGTGCCCAGGATCTTATTTGCAAAACTATATTCAATACGTTAGTTTGTGTAAAAAGTTCAATGTACATCTCTGGCAAGTCATTTCCTTTTTCATCCTCAATTCGCATCGCATCCTCATCTTCAAACTGAACTAAACCTTCTGACTACTAATTACTACTTCTTCTTCTTCTTCTTCTTCTTCTTCTTGTTCTCCTTGGAAAAGTGAAGCCGAAGAAAATCGCTAATAGATACTCAATAGTTTATATTGTTTGTGGGTCTTGAAAAGCTTTTAACTAGTTTGAAATGTAATTTACAAAACTTTTTATCTGCACTTTCACTAAAGAGTATATCTATAGGAAAATGAAGGTAAGGTACTTCATTGTATTATTTTTTTTTTGTTCGGGAGGAAGGTTTACATAAAATATATATGTACCTTTTTCGTTTCCCAAGGGAGTAAAGGTACTTTTATATTTTTCAATTATTGCTTTCACGGTTCGTACTTTAAAAAATATCTCAAAAGTATAGGGATGAGAAGAGATAGTGCAAATGGGAGATACACTATCCTCTAGGTTCATAATTATGAATAAGACTTAAAAAAGAATCTTGTATGTTGTTTCCTGGTTACCAGACTTCTGAGAAACTACAATCTCAGTTACAATGTTCAATTATTGCGTTTCACACTACACGGTTTTGACCGTACGGCAAAAAACCGGACGGCTACATTTTGTCGGAGGCACGAAGAAGACCTTTTACGCTCTTATATTCTACAGTCACGGCAAATGCCGGCGCTGCGCCGCCGTGTAGCAACCGTCTACTGCCACTACCTGCAACAACCTGAAGTCCAATTACCAACATAATACAATAAAAAGATCTTCTAATATCACTAGAAAAATATATAGCAAATGCCTTACAACAAAGGTACCGTGAAATATGCCCAATTGAAATAAGACCAACTTTCAAAAATTACACTTTTATTCGAGGAACAGCGTATTCAGTCATTGACTACTGTTTTATGTCTGGGACCTGGAATTCAATTTTGAGGAACTTCAAGGTGGAGAGAGTCTGAAGAAACTTCGAACTCAAAATCTCTGGCTCCCTTACCAAAGTTGTTCAGGAAAAATAGTTTTCAGCACATGTATCAAAAGAATTTGAATGAGGAACTGGGTAAGCGAATGGAAGAAAACAACCCCGTACACATGGAAAATCTTACCCAAATTATTAGGGATTCAGTACCAGCTAGCAGTAATCAAGTCATAAAATTAAATTTAAAAAAAAGTGGCTTGGTGCAGAAAATTTAACTCTTCTGTTTTCAAGAAAATGTATGCAGCAGCAAACAAGGAAACTCTGTTTTTTTTGAAGAAGACGCATTATGAACAACAAAATTTAGATACTCAAACAGTGCAAGGTCTTCCGCAGAATTTTGGAAAGCTGTAAAAACCATAAATGGTAGAACCAATAGCATTAGTTCCCCATTGAAAGCAGTAGAGCTACGAGACTGTTTTGAAAGGCTTCTCAACACCCCGCGGTTCTCACCGCTTCCACAGTATGCAGCCCCTTTTTTCATGGACGGGCTTCTTGATACATCGTTTTCAGTTTTGGAAGTGGTGAATGTGATTGAAAAGGCTAAAGTAGGAAAAGCTCCAGGAGATGACCGAATACCAATGGAATTATACAAGAACTGTACGATCGAATTTGTGTCCGCATTAACAGATGAATTTAACAGGATATTTGAAACAGCAAACGCATTAGTTCAAAAAACCAATAGTTTACCACTGCTTAAAAAAGGAGCTTTTAATAATGCAGAAAACTATAGAGTATAGGGGTATTTCATTTTTGAATACCTCGGTTAAGTTATTCAGTGCCCTGATATTCAATAGGTTGACGCGATAAATGGATAATAAGGGAATACTTAATGAGTTTCAAGCGGGTTCAGGAGAAACCGGTCAACTTCAGATCAACTATTTTAATTAATTAATATTACGGAAAGTTGCAAAAGAAGTAGCAAGAAACTATATGCTTTTTTCGTAGATTTTCGTGCTGCTTTTGATTACATTGCGCGTGTGGCACTTTTTTATAAGTTGTACAAGATAGGAATCTCAAGTAAAATTATTAATGTACTGAAAGCTATGTATGAAAGCAACGCCTCGTATATTTGGCATGGTGAATCAATTTCAGAAGATTTCGCAACGGAAATGGGTGTTTAACAAAGCTGCGTTTTGAACACCTTGCTCTTTATACTATTTATAAATGATATCGTTGAAGCTATTGGAGGAAGAATTGAGCTTAGTCAAATATGGGTCTTCCTGGCGGAGTCTGTTGATGGAATGCAGAGAATAATTAACCGGCTCAAAAGCTATTGCGGTCTTTGAAATCTTTCAGTTAATTTGGAATAATCGAAAATGATGATCTTCAGAAATGGTGGCAGCAGATATTTTCGGAATGAAAAGTAGAAATACCAAGGTCAAAATATTGAAATTGTACGGGAGTACAAATATTTAGGTATGTTGATCACCCCAAACCTTAATAAGAAAAAACACTTTCAGTGAAAGTTATCGGAGGCGAAAAGAGCAATCTCAGCAGTTTAGGGTCGTTGCATCGATAGTAAAAACGTCGACCATAGCGCAAGGATCAAACTGTTCCGAGCAACTGCAATCTCTATTTTTCTGTATGCTGCGCAAGTATGGGGATATTCCAAATTTGATGATGTAGAAAGGTTTCTGAGATACTTTTTTAAACGGTTTTTTCGATTTCATTCGAATTCACCTAATTATATGTTGCATCTAGAGACATCGGTTTCACCATTATTTTTTGACGTTCTTAAGTAACATTTTGATTATGTAATTAAAATCTTGGAGATGGAAGAGGGAAGACTATCTAAGCTGATCCTGAAAAACATCATTTTATCAAAAGGGAATCTTGTCAGAAAGTGGGAGGAATTAGGAGCTGAATTTGGAGAAAATGTGCGCATTCACTTCGATATAAGCCCGTGTGACTTGAGGAGCTGTTTTCAGAATTTATTGGAAGAAGCAATGGTTGAGAGTTGTAAGTCGCTATGCCCTGGTTCTTCATGGACTGTTGTACCACTTAATTTATTTATTTATAAATGTTTGTTTGCAGGTTTTACTTATCAAAGATGACTGCTGGAAAAGTGAAAACTGCCTGGAAAGCAATCATATTAGAAATGAAACCATTCATTGGAAAACCATTATGTATAAATAAGTTCAAACAAGCTAGGAAGATCTACAACGGTCATATCCGACGAACCAAATTTTTGCATGACAAAGAAATTAAGGCAAAAAATACTACAATATCCTAAACGTACTCAAAATGTCTGGCCATTTGTAAAAAAACCTACGAAACACTACGTCCGCCATCCTCGGTTTCAAAGCTCTTCCACAATTTTGACTGGAGTCAACCGTCGTATCTCTCCGACTCTATTCTGAACAAATGTCTCCCATTTGAATCCAAAAAAGCGTAATAGTTGAATCTAACGAATTGCTTAATGTTTTTGTAACCGAAAACTTCAGTGACATGATTCAAAAGCTTGGCCAACATAACAGCACCACAAAGTTCCAAATGAGGAAGATTCATACTGGCTGTACAGTAGCAACTTTAGACTTGGCGATAAGGAGATGCATTTTCGCCATTCCTTTATCATCTTCGACTCGTAGATACACTGCTGCTTCGTATGCTTTCTCCGAGGCGGCACTGAAACCATGCAGTTCCAAACGAGACAGATCATCAACGGTTTGAACCCACTTTGGAAATTGAATCTTGTTGATAAATTGCAAGTCGTCGCTCGTAGAAAGCATTACACTGTTCCAGAAATGACGATTCAATTGGTTCATCCCATGACATTTTTTTCACCCACCCTACTGCGTGAACATCTTCGCCATCAGAATACATGGAGCAATCCAACCCATCGGATCGAATAGCCGGGCTATCGTGGATAGAATAAATCGTTTCGTCGGTTGCGGATTCGAAAGCGAATTATAGCAGAAAGAGAATTTGAATTTTGACACCGAGTGTCTTAACTCCTTCCGAATCTTCTGACGGCATTGAGAATGTTGATTCCCGTTCTCCTGTTCTGATGCTCGAAAATAACTCGTCAGAGTTGGAAGTCCATTTCCGTAAGTAGAATCCAGCTGTCTCTAATGTTGATCTAATTTGTTGAATTTTCTCCTTAGCCTCTTCGATCGTGTTTCTACCAGATATCAAATCATCGTAAATACATCTCTTCACGGATCATGGTGGCTGCTAGTTGAGTTTCGGAATTGTCCTCTGCTAACTTCTGCAACGTTCTGATCGCAAGAAATGGAGCAGCTGCTGTTCCGAAATTAACCGTGTCTTCAGAGTTCTTTCTCCATAAAATCAGCTGATAATTTTTGTCCTGTTCAGCTATCAAGATCTGGCGATACATCTTTTCGATGTCAGCTGCAAAGGTGTATTTATACAACCTCCACCGAAGAATGATGTTGCAGATATTCTGTTGAAGTGCAGGGCCTACTAACATAGCATCGTTTGAAGGGACTCCACTAGATGTTTTGTAGGATGCGTCAAACACCACCCTCAGTTACGTGGTTCTACTGCTCTCTTTAATGACAGCATGATGTGGCAGGAAGTAATGCTGATTCTCTGGCAAACTTTTCTTGTCCACTTCGCTCTTCTTCTCGGAGTTGTCGATTTGCATCAAGACGTCGTTCTAAACCTTGGAATCGCCACAAAGCACCTTGTTAAGAATCACCGAAAACCGGACGAACATTTCCTTTGAACGGCAATGCTTCTGTGCGTTTAGTTTTGGCGATGAAGTCATTTTCACATTCTATATCTTTCGACCTTTGGAATGGCTTAAAAGGCGTCTCTTTCAATTCCCAAAATTTTCTAAAACTTAATCGTTGAGATGAGTCCAATTCTCAACGTGAAGGGTCCGGGCTGGCAAATGCCCCGACAGTGACGTTAAGATGTAGGCTTGCGCTGTTGTTGCAAAAGTGGTTGCTTTTCAGCCGAAACGAAGCCTTGTAATTATTTTTAGTATAAAATTAACTCAAAGAATTAAAAATTAAACACGAAACTTTGAACTTTACACCTTTATTATTTTGTAGAGAGAATGAAGATGAAAATTTGGAATGATGTTTCTATTGACATTTTTTGATTGACATTTTATGGAAATCTTATATGGGCTCATGTACATTTTATTAGGCGCGTTCGATGACCGTTGTTGAGTAGCTCCGTGCGTTCAACACTCCCTATGAAAACTCGATTGATAAAGCCAATTTACTTGTAACACATTTTGCTTTTAATTTGACGATACCGGATGGTGTAATGAGTCCTCCTGTTCTTGAGAGCGTAAACGCACTCGTGCAGTTGCAAGAGTACTGAAAGACCTTGACATAGACAAATCTGCTAGCCTGGATAGTATTCCCGCTATTGTTCTAAAGAAGTGTTCTTCAACGCTGACAAAATCACTCTACAGGTCTCTTTCCGAATTAATGGAAAATAGCATTTGTCCAACTTGTCCCTAAAAAAGACGAATGTTCCTCCTCCTCTAAGTATCGATTAATAGCACTCACGTTTCTTCTTTACAAGGTCATGGAAACGCTGACTAATTATCAGCTTATGAAATATCTTGAAGAACGGAAGCTTCTTGATGACCGACAGTATGGCTTCCGTAGCAATAGGTCCACTGGTGATCTCTTGGTTTATCTTACCTAACAGTGGAACAAATCTTAACACCTTTTTGGAGAAAGTAAGATTATTGCACTTTATATTTCAAAGGCATTTGATAGAGTTTAGCACCAAGCTCTATTATCGAAAATGCGTGCTTTTGGTATTGATGAATTTCTTCTTCCTTGGAGAGGTAGGTAGAAATGGCGATCTCAAGGCAACATAGCCTGAGATCCAATTAGCGCTGTAGTGCTCCGTTTTGATACCAAAAAAAACTCGTTTGACCTGTGATAGAAAGGGAAAGATTTATAGAGAAGCTTCATAGCGATTATGTTAAAGCCATTTTGTCGCATTGAGAAAAAAGATTAGGTCTCTAATCTTTGTCTCAGATAGCGCATCAAGTTCGTGAAAGAATGCTTTTCCAAAGTATTTCATTTTAGTGTTTACCAAAGCAGAACATTTGCAGAGGAAATGGATTATCGTTTCACTTTCTCTTTGGTTACTACAACTACGGCAAAGAGTGTTGTAAGAGATACCCAACTTCTCTGCATGAACTCCTATAGACCAATGTCCGGTACAAACCTCAACAATCCTGGCTATGTCTTACCTTGGCCTGCATAGAAGATCGTTTTTTTATAGGTGGGACATATCTTCCTAGATAAAATGCAGTTGTGTAAATTGCTCCAGCTTCGGTATGATTTAGTTTGGTAGATAGAAAAGATTTTACCCTTCATAGCACCAAGAGAAATGTTACCCATTTCCGAAAGTGAGCTATGAAGGGCCGATCCTTGCCTGGCTAGCTCGTCAGCCCGTTCATTTCCCACGATAACACTATGGCCCGGAACCCAGATCAGGGTGACACCGAGGTTAATATTCAGGCTCACAAGCTCATCGCGACATTGCTATACCAATTTAGATGAGGATGTGTCCGAGCTAATGGCTTCGACAGCTGCCTGGCTGTTTGTAAAGATAGCCGCATTTCGGTTTTGGTTTGGGCTTTGTTTAAGTATCTTACATGCCTCTCTTATTGCCAGCAATTCAGCCTGAAAAATGCTAGCAAAGTCAGGAAGCTTAAAGGATTTAGCTACATTTAGGGACTCAGAAAAGATCCCAGAACCAACTCCGCACTCCATCTTTGAGCCGTCAGTAAAAATGGTTGTGTCGAAATCTATCGACACGATGTCATCCTCCCAATCTTCTCTGGATGGGAAAATAACCTTAAAACCCTTACTAAGGCTCAAAGTAGGAGTGCAGTAGTCAGTGTCTACCGAGATAATATCTGAGGGAATCAATTTCGTTGTGTTGCTGTGACCATAAGGTTTTGACAACCAGCTGTTTGATTCCTTTAGCCTAATAGCGCTGCAGGAAACTATGTATTTAATAAAAAGGTCGATGTTTAAGGCTTCCGTTGGGCAAGTACGCATATCCCCTGTGGTTCCCACGCAAGCTGATCTCTGAACCCTCTTTAGCTTATCAATATTATAGGCTTTGCTAAGAGCAGGCACACAATCGAACCATATGTTAAGATTGGACGTACTACGGCTGTGTACGTTCATAAAATCATCTTCGACTGAAGTCTTCACTTTTTGCCGAAAGTTTTGCTGCAGGCGTAGAAGGCAACACAGGCCTTCTTAACCCGTACTTCAATATTTACGAGTAGTTTCCAGTTTAGTTAAGGGTCGAGTTGAACTCCCAAATATTTTTCACTGAAAGACAATGATAGGATTTGACCGTTGATTCGAGGTAGCGTGAAGGGCGGTACTTTAGTTTTGGTGGTAAAGAGTAACAGTTCAGTTTTACTTTGTTTAAATCCTAGTCCACAACTCGTGACCCAGCTGCTAACTTTCTTCAAAGCTGACTCCGTGATTTCACTAATCACAGAGGTGACACCAATAGCACCAAATTATCCGCATAGGGTTCACTCCACATCTCTCTAATTTAAAGAGAATTGTACCCATGACCAGAAGCCATAGAAGAGTTGAAAGGACACCACCTTGTGGTGTTCCCCTACTCAAGTGTTTTGTTGCGATTGTATTGACTAGAGTGGCTCGAATCTTCCTACCACTGAGCATGGAAATAATCCATTCTCGAATGAAGTCTTCTACACCGAACTAAACGAGCGATTCTTCTATGGATTCGGTAAGGACGTTGTTAAAAGCACCTTCTATGTCTAGGAATGTGTCAAGAGTAAGTTCTTTATAATGGATTGTTTGTTCAACAGTACGCACTACTTCATGGAGGGCAGTCTCCGTATATGTTCCCTTAAGATAAGCATGCTGAAAGCTTTCGAGAGGTCGTCCGACTAGGATTTCTCTAATATGGTAATCAAGAATGCGCTCCAAGGTTTTAAGCATAAAAGATGTTAGGCTTATTGGTCTCAAATCCTTTGCGGATTCGTGACCCACTTTCGGGATAAAAACTGCTTTGACCTGCCTCCACGACATGGGCACATGTTTGAGAAGGAGACATCCTTTGAAAATTTGTTCCAGCCATGGAGCTGCCACATCATGCAACTTTTGAAGTATAACTGGCAGTATGCAATCCATGCCTGGGGATTTATATGGAGAAAAAGTATTGATGGCCCACAAAATATTTTCTCTGGTTATGACGGAATTGACTTGCCCCACATGAGCTACGTTTAGCTCTGTGGTTTCAAGCAATTCGGGGTTATCACTCTCGCAACCCGGAAAGTGCGTCTTTATCAGTAGCTCAAGAGATTCGGCTGGAGAGGCTGTCCAGCTTCCATCAGGCTTTTTTAGAAATGAAGTATTACAATGTTCCTTCGATAAAACTTTGCTGAACCTTGCAGAGTCCTTTATGTCTTCGATTGATTGACAGTATTCTCTCCAGCCTTGTCTTTTGTCTGATGACAGGGCTTGTTTGTAAATTTTAAGAGAGTCTTTATACGGTTGGTAATACTTATGTTTGTGGCAGATATTGAAAATTGTTCTCGTCATTTTCCTTAGACTGGACAGTTCTTCATTCCACGAAGAAGGAAGGGTTTTACGGCTAAATTTAACTGGGCAAGAGACTCTAAAAGCTTTACTTATAGAAGTTTCAAATAACCAGGGCCTAGTTGCTTACAACTCTCAACCATTTTTGTGTGCGAGTCTTTTCGGTTTTTCGACAGTTGACGAATCCAAACGAATAAATTGAGAAAGCACTTTTCACGACTTACATTAATTCTGGAGGTTTCGTCAATTATTCGTAAGATGCAGCAACCGTGAAAAAAACTGTAGGAGCGATTGAACCCAAGACCTTAAACATAACAGTCGAACTGACCATCATGCCATGCGTGAACTTTCTATTAAAGAAGTTCAAAACACAATTTACTAACTTCGACATTTCTCAGAATCTGGCAACCTTACCCCGCAAACATTTGTCTATGTTTATATTAACAGCTTTTATTCTTTCAGCATTCTCTTTTAATAATTTTAAAAATTCGTTTAATTTAAGAAAAAAAAACAAGAAAATAAACTAAAATTCTTCAAGTTTTAAATTAATTCTAGAAAGACATTTTAAACTTTTGTAAATGAAACAATAATTTAAGTTTTTATACACCTTCTTCTTTCATTTAAAATATAGATACAAAAATCTTTAAACAAAATATAGAACAGGAAATAGCTTGTGGGGATAAATAAATAACACAACAAAAAAATAACCAAAGTTTGTCCTTTTAGTTTCTTATAAGTTATAACTCTCAAGATGTTCTTCTTTATTTTTGTGTTTGTATATTATTTTTATTTTACCTCAAGAATATTATTTTGTGTGTCCTTATATTTTGTATCATTAGTTGATAAAGAAACAATATTGTTCAATATCCACAAGACACGAATACGACACGTGCATCTAAGGATAATATTGATGAAACTCTCTTTTCAAAGTGTATATCTGTCTTTTAATGGAGTGCTCTTTAGGGACACACAAGTCCTAATAGTCGTTTCAATTATTAATACAAAAAATAGAAGCTTTTTTTGGAATTAAGTTTGTTTTTTTCCATTAGCGGCACCAGAAATTTGTTTAACACAAATTTCTTTAATTTCAAACAAATCATGTAATTTTTAAGGAAACTTAAATTTGACTTTTTTATAAAAAAACCATCACGCTGTCATATCACACTTTTTTTTGTTGTATTTTGTGAAATTTTCTTTAAGGCTATTCTAGCGACAAGGTACTCACTATCCCTATAACAACAAGTCAGCATCAAATCCTGTTTTAAATTAATCTTCACTCGTTTTTCAAAAAAGTCATTCAAGTGACTTGTTAGTTGTTGCAAACAGTGTTGAAAGTGTTGCTTAATTTACGAGCAATTATTCCTGTGACCTGATTAAGAAAAAGAAGCATATAAGGACTTTTTTTTGCTGCAAAGTAAAAGAAAATTAAATGCACCCTTTTGGTATGCTTTATGAAACGCCAATGGTTTAATCTTCAGCGCTGTGAGTATTAAAAGGGTTTTGTTACAACATTAATTTGGGACCAAAACATCCGATGACACTGACAAAGGATATTAATGATTTATAATAAATCTATTCCTTAGGTTGGTACTCAAGACCGGGTCATAATTTAATATTTTATATAAATGTACATAAAATTCAATATATACAATTAATAATATCAACCTATACCTAACTAAGGATGATAAATGGATATGTTTTCAAGATTTTAAAGTAAGAATGCGACATAATGGAATTTTCCTCGAAAAATGGAAATACTCTCATCCTGAGGTAATTCTAAAATAATACGTAATTGATAGATGGAAGTGTTTTGCAACAAGAAACACGTGTTTAAGAATAATACTCATTTCAAAAAGGTTTTTGCATGAGTTTTGAGCTTGAAATTGGGATACAATCAAATCCTCGTAAGTGTGGCACGTACTTTCTCTTGAAATTATTCAGAAATGGGTTTTAATCAGAATTGCTAATAAAGGCTGTTAATTCTATTCGAAATTAAATGCAAAGTTGTGATTCTAATTTCATCTGATTTTTGAGGCATTGATATGTGAAGGTATTTAAAATGTTTTTGAAAGTAAATATTACCGCTATGTTCGTATTTGATTAAATCCTATTTTTTAACAAGAAAGCAAAGTTTGTAGAAGTACAGCGTCATTCATTTTTAGGTTTCGAAAACATAAAATACTCAAAGCGATCTATTTTTGATACAATTTTTATTTCGTTTTAAAGTTAAGACCTTGTCGTATGCTTTGAATATATTTTCGTGGCAATAGATTAGACCTTAAATACGATTTCAAATTCGATCGGGAATTATTAGCATAAGTATTATTTGTCGCGCTACTCCCATAGATCATAAAATCCTGTACATAAAGAGTATGTTTAAAAATAGGACTTTTATTTTAAGACTTCAAAAAACTCGTGTACCTCAAAAAATCTAAATGTAATTAATTTTTCCAAAAAAAACGTTTTTGTATTTTTTCTCACAAAGGTAAGGTTAGGTTTAAGTGGCTGGGAAGTCCCACACACTTAGACCAAAGTTTGGTCGGTTGTGATACCACATGGATCAGTTGATCAGTTTAACTCGTCGAACCAATTGGAGCTCCGAATGAATCGTAGGTGACAAATAATGTATCGTTGAAGTAGTAGTCTCCAAGGTGAATTCTACGTCTTTGTGATAAGGCAGGGCATGTGCATTGTGCACAGAAGATGAGAGATTGTCTCCTCCTCCTCCTCGTCCATGCAACTACTACAAAAATCATTTGCAGGGGCTCCAAGTCGAATAGCATGCCTTCCTATTAAGCAGTGCCTAGCCCAGTCAGGTCACGTAGCTGATGTGCAATCTACTCAGAGAGATTAATTATTTTGAGCGCCTGGCGGTAAGATTAGGCCAAATTATTTAAGTACCTAAGCAGGTGGTGCTGTTATTTCAACTGAAGTTTGTTTTCTCTATGGTATCTTGCTTTAGAATGAGTTTACATGTAGCAAAGGGGATACCTATGCTAGCATTGTGAGCCAGCAGAGGTAAAGTTGTTCCGCTTTTTGCAAGTTCGTCAGCTTTGCAATTTCCTGGAATGTCTCTATGGCCCGGTACCCAGAAAAGGTGAATGTTGAACTGTGTAGCCATCTCCGTAAGAGATGATCGACAATTAAGGGCTGTTAGTGAGTTAGTGGAGACAGATTCTAGGGGCGTTAACGCAGCTTGGCTATCCGAGACGACGCTTATATCATTAGTTGATGTAACGTTTTCTCTAAGCCATGATAGGACTTCTTTTATAGCCAGGATTTCAGGATTTCAGCTTGGAACACGATACAATGATTGGGTAGACGAAAGGAGACACTTAATTTTAGTCTATCTGACTATACGTCTCCACCAACTCCATCCTCCGTTTTTGATCCGTCTGTATAAAAGTATATAAGACCATATATAATGATGTATTCTCCCAAGAAGACCTGGGAGGTATAGTCACTTTGAAGCTATAGTTATTAAACTGAGGAGTTCTGAACGAGTTCAAAAAAATTGTGTGGCCAATTCCATTATTGATCCACAGAGAGGAGGCTTGAAGCCGTATGGCTGTATTAGAGGCCGTTTGCTTGCTGAAAATGTCCAGCAATATTTGATGGAACAGAACATCAAGTGAGGCCCCCTCCGCCACTCATACAGTAATCTCAGAGTCATCTATACCAGAGGACGATTCTTAAAGAATGTCCTCATCTCCGCTGTCGTAGACCTCGGCCTCCATTGCGGTAAAACCTTGGTCGGTGGTAGGAGCTTCCACTGCTACTGGGGATACCAGGGATGCATCGTCTTCCAATGAAGGAAATGGGACCGATGCACCAGATTCCTCAGCAGCCATTTCCGCTTGTATGGGTGGGGAAGGGGGAAGGGTTTGTTCCTCGGCCCCATCTTTTTTGTAGACCTTCAGTGGTATTTCATCAAACCCGAACCTGATCACACCTTTCGATTGCGCCAGAGGGGAAAGGAACTCTGCATTGATGATAACAATTGCAACCTTGTAAGGTCCCTTTGGATTCTCTAGTTTCGCAACCTTCCAGTTGTGAGGAGGAAGGGTTGGATTGGAAAGCCTGATTACTTTCAGGATGGTCGTCAGCTTCCTTGAGTATGGCCGGAAAAGTGATGCGAGCTCTTGGTCTGTAAGGAATGTCTTTCTTTGCCGACAATCTCCAGCTTAGCACCATGCCAGATTTCCCAAGTAACTTGATATGTCCCTGATGCCAAACGGATTGTCAGACATGATTTCTACAAAACTGAAGGCCAGCTGTCCCTTAACCAATATCCAATTCTCGGCAGAGATCGTGCCATCTACGTCGCTTCTGTCGATAATCGCGACTACCATTTTGTCCTTCAGAACGTCACTGAAGGACATATTTGCCTTACGAGGGTCAAGAGAAGAGCTGGTGTTTAGCACTTTGGGGCGTTTGGGTAGTGAAACACTACCCCCCATAGACCTTTGTCGTTTCGACGTTGAGTCTTAGCTGGTCTTTACGTTAATTTTAGCCAAAAAGCTCTTGGCCCATTTTATTTTGGCGTCGTGCTGAGAGTTTCCTCCAACTCCTAGTTGTTCACCAAACGTCTGGCGAATCCTCTTAGCACTACTCATGACCTTGTAGTAGGCCTTGGAGGGTCTGAGCTGAGCTTTTGGCCATCCTCGAGAACCTTCTTTAGGATTCTTGGCTTTGATGGTAGAATGAGCTGGCAATGCAGCCCTACTACCTCCGACACGAGGTGTTGATGAGTCAAGGGGTTTACTCTTTGTGGTAGTAGAGGAGCCGTTCTTCACAACTGCCTCACTACAAGATGAAGGTAATTTTACCAGATTATCCGATATTCCACTGGCGACAACAGGGCTGTGAGTGTCCATAGCCATGTCAGCACCAGTGCCCACAAAGCCCTAGAGTATTTTATTGTTAACTTCCCATAGAAAGTTATTGTAATGGGTCCCATTTGTCAAATTGAAAATTTTGATATTTGTCGCCGTTTCAAGGTCCCTAGAGTCGAAATAAAAGATTTTAAGAAAGATGTCTATGCGTGCGTGTGTGTGGGTGGTTTTTAACAGTTTGAAAAAAAAACGAAAATTTTGGTTAACCCTAAATATCTTACAAACCAAAAACGCTAGAGACTTGGATAAAATTTTATATTATATATTGTAACGTGATATCAAAGAAGTATTTTTTTTTTGAAAAAAAAATTAACGGTTTTTTTATAAATAAAAAAAACTGAAAAAATGTGTCACCTCCAAAATTTTACGACTAAAATATAATTTCATCTCCAAAACAATTTTGTGCAATGAAGAATAATGTTTTTGAAATTTGATAAAATTTTGGGAAAAATCGATTGGACATTAAGGCTTCAACCTTACTTTATCACATAAGAAATGTTGTTTTCAATATTTTGAAAAATGTTGAGAAAAATCGAGTTGACAGTTTTTTTACAAAAAATAAAAACCAAAACAAAATTAATAAAAATTGGTAAAAATTGGTTTTCGACTCAAATATCTTTTCAAAAATTGTAGATATTGGCTTCAAATTACTTTTTTATTTCAAAAAATATTGTTGTTAACATTCAGTAAAATTTTGAAAAAAATCGAATTGACAGTTTTTGTACAAAAAATTAATAACCTAAAAATATGTAACAAAAGTTGGTAAAAATTTACTTTTGACTGAAATAGATTTGCAAAAATTTGAAATATTGACTTCAAACTTATTTTATCTTATAAAAGATATTGTTTTCAACATTTGGTAAAATTTTGAAAAAAATCGAGTTGACAGTTTTTTTACAAAAAATAAAAACCTACAAAAAATTTATAAAAGTTGGTAAAAATTGATTTTTGACTCAAATATCTTTTCAAAACTTGTAGATATTGGCTTTAAACTACTTTTATCTTTCAAAACATATTGTTGTTAACATTCGGTAAACTTTTGAAAAAAATCGAATTGAAATAAAAAATTTAACAAAACTTGGTAGAAATTTACTTTCGACTCAAAAACCTTTTCAAAAATTAAAAATATTGGCTTCAAACTTATTTTATTTCACGGAAAATATTGTTTTCGATATTCAGTAATTTTTATATAAAAATCAAACAGTACGTTTTTTCATTATGTATACAAACGAGTACATATAGACAAACTTTTAACCAAGACGAATTGACAGACGGGATGTTAAGTTATCAGTGTTGGTCGCATCCAAGCCTCTTTTTTAATTTAAAATAATAAACAGTTTTCTAAAAGAATTTTCGGTTTTTGACCCAAAAATTTGAAATTTGGATATCCACGTTTTGATTGTAAAACTATCATAAGTCTTAAACCTTTTAAATAATATTGCGATACTAAATTGTCAGTTGAATTTTACATGTTTTAAAGATCAGAACTTAAAACTGAATCCACGAAACGTCTGTCGTCCTTGAAATATTTGTGATTCTTAAGTAACCTCTAATAATACCTCAAACCATTTCTTTTTTAAGATAAATGTGTTCCTGAAAAAAATGTAAGTTCATTGTCTTCCTCAATTCTTTTGTTATCAAAAAAAAAAGAAAACAAAATATCAGGAAAAGTTTAGCACCCAAACCAACCTCAATCATAAACCACTTATATGAAATATTGTTCTTTTCTTCATAAGAATATATTTCAAATAAATTTCTCTCAAGGACAATATTATATTCCTGATGGAAGTTTGTGTTTAGGTAACTAAATATTAGAAGTTTATTGAATATGAATGAATGTCGTCGGGAAAATGTATGGTAAATTATATTTTGTCTCGATATTATTATGGCACACATAGAAGCCAACAAAATTAACTTCTGATGAAGATGACAACAACATCCGTTTTGAACTACAAACTTTTGGTGAACTATGTTTTGTGTCTTCACATCTGCAGACAAGTCGTGATGTGTTGTATGTGTAAGGAAGTAAAACTTAATCAAAAGAACCAAAGTCGTAGTAGAGCATCAACAAGAGGCTTGATGTGATATTTTATTTGTTAATAAACTTACTTGAAACTCATATATAAGACACTTCTTTTGATTCTATAAATGTATATATCCGGGAGGGAATTGAATTTCCAATTTGACTTTTCTATTGTAGTTTTAGATGATTCTTCAAATTTATACATACATTAGTTTGTGTACATTTGTATGTACAATGTTGATCTTGAAAATCTATTGATATGTTACTTATAAGAAATCAGGAGGAAATACTAAAGTGGTTCGATTCGATTTTTCCTGCATCATGTTTTCAAGAATGTCAAGTGAACAAAGGAGTGAAGTCATAGGTATGTATGTGGAAGAAGCTAGGGTAGTGTGGATTTATGCTTCCTGAGAAGAAATCTTTTGAGAGGAAAAGTTCAATAGGCCTTGAAGAATTAACAATTGAATCGCAAGAACTTAGTCATATGCATGTAGTAGAGTTCAAGGCTTGATGACTTAACAAGTTTGCGATGTAAGAATTATACATTATTGCGGTTCAATTATTTATTGAACAAAGTGGAGGTATGAGTGGAAAATTTCAAATGTGGCATTGAATGTTTAACATATTCATATCATTTATTGTCTAGTGGTTACAATTGAAATAGTAATACAGTATCATGCTACATTTGTATCCAAACCTTTAACAAAATCAAAGATTAATTTAGGGAAATTTTATAGTTCATGGCCTTACTTGGAAAAAATTCCGAAAATTGTAATTTTTGTGGAAAGCTTAAATTATAAGAGCTTTAAACACGTCTAAAAAGTAATCTAATTTTTGACCGTAGCAAAACACTTTTTTTTCAAATTATTCCAATAATGTCATATGTCTAAAAAAAAATTTGTTATTGAAAAAAAAGTTTCAGAAGGACCAGAGCTGCTTGTGAGCTCTACGAGCAGAATAGAAGATTGGAACACCGGTTTCTTAGATGGAAAAAAAAGAGAGCATAAACTGAAGCCTGTAAGGACGATCAGGGAAACATCGTTTAAGAACCGTAGTCTTAGTTGAAAATATGAAAAGACGAAGTCTCCAAATTATATAACGGCTATGACGAACCGAATTCCGCTGTAATGAAGATAGAACCACTGAACCTAGGTAAAGCAGATCAACAATTCCGCCAAAGTGAAGAAAGCTATATCTTAACTTAAGTCAAGCAAAGCTGCTGGAGCTGACGGCATCGCTGCCCACCTATATAAAGCAGCAGGCGATGACTTGGTAGGGAGCATGCACCAACTCATCTGCAAAATATGGTCGGAAGAAAGCATGCCCGATAAGTGGAATCTCAGCATAGTGTGCCCGATACATAAGAAAGGAGACCCTCTAAACTGCGCCAACTACAGAGGCATCAGTCTCCTTAACATTGCGTATAAGATCCTCTCTGCCGTATTATGTGAACGTTTGAAGCCATTCGTCAAAAACCTGATAGGTCCTTATCAGTGTGGCTTCAGACCAGGAAAGTCCACTATCGACCAACTACTACGGCAAATCTTGGAAAAACCCCAAGAACTTCAAATCGATACCCACCATCTCTTTATCGATTTTAAAGCCGCATATGACAGTTTTGGCAGCAATGTCTAGTTTTGGCATTCCTCTCAAACTTATCCGTTATGTGCAGAATGACGATGGAGAATGCACGCTGCGCTATCAAGGTCGAAAAAGATCTTACCGATGCATTTGATGTCAAAAAAGGTTTTAGACAAGGCGATGCACTGTCATGCGACTTCTTCAACTCGTTCTGGAAAGAATTGTGCAAAACTCAACCATCAACACTAGAGGCACAATCTTCCAAAGATCCATCCAATTACTCGGATACGCAGATGATATTGACATAATTGGAAGATCAAAGCGTAATGTCAGGAGAGCGTTTTTGAGCATTGCGACGGAAGCGAAGAAGATGGGTTTAGTGGTGAATGAGGGCAAGACCAAGTATATGCTGTCATCAAAAAAGGACACAGACAACGACACCAGCGCTGAAATCAAACGAAGAATAACTCTTGCAAATCGCTGCTTCTTTGGACTTAGAAGGCAATTGAGAAGTAAAGTCCTCTCTCGAGCATGTAAAATCACCATCTATAAGACACTCATCATCCCGGTTCTCATTTATGGCGCTGAGGCCTGGACCCTGTCAAAGAAAGATGAGAGCGTCTTAGGATGCTTCGAGAGAAAAATTCTTCGGGCGATTTTTGGTCCCGTACGCATAGATGGAGAATGGAGGAGAAGATATAACGACGAGCTGTACGGGCTGTACAGCGACACTGACCTAGTTAGCAGAATCAAAGTCCAACGGCTTAGATGGCTAAGTCATGTAGAGCGGATGGACATCAACGCTCCAGCCCGGAAGGTCTTCGAATCCAATACCGAGGGACGGCGCAGTAGAGGAAGACCGCGACTCAGGTGGCGCACCCAGGTGGGAGAGGACCTCAACCAACTTGGCGTGCGAAACTGGAGACAGCTAGCTAGGGACCGAGCTGGTTGGAGACGCTTGTTGGTTGAGGCCCAGGTCCGCCCCGGACTGTAGCGCCACCTTAAGTAAGTAAGTAAGTTTAAAAAAAGTTGAAAATTTTGGTTAACCCCAAATATCTTCCGAACCAAAAACGCTAGAGACTCGAATAAATTTTTTTATAATATATTGCAACGTGATATCAAAGAAATATATTTTTGAAAAAAAATCCATTAAATGGTTTTTTTATAAATTTAAAAAACTGAAAAAAAAAATTTGTCACCTTCAAAATTTTACGATTAAAATATGATTTCATCTCCAAAATAAATTTATGCAACGGAGAATAATGTTTTCGACATCTTATGAAATTTTGAGAAAATCGAATTAACAGTTTTTTTACAAAAAATAACTTGATAAAAATTTACTTTCGACTCAAATAGCTTTTCAAAAATTTAAAATATTATCTTCAAACTTATTTTATTTCTCAGAAAATATTGTTTTCGATATTCAGTAATTTTTATATTAAAATCCAACAGTCCGTTTTTTTCATAAAAAATAAAATCTACAAAAAATAGTACGTAAATTTGGTAAAAATTGATACGAGTACATATAGACAAACTTTTAAGCAAGACAAATTGACAGACGGGATGGGAAGTTATCAGTGTGGGTCGCATCCCAGCCTCTTTTTTTTATCATAATGGTATATAAAGTTATATAAGCAGCTTTGAATGTGTAACAAATATTACGAAAAAACAATAGCTCTATATTTCTTGAATCATTGACGTTTTGATTGGTTATTTCCAGCCTAGCGTAGTACCCGTGGCTCATGATGGTTAGTTCGTTAGACTGTCATGCCAGAGGTTTGGGGTTCGATCCCTGCCTTTGCCATCTAAATTCTTTTCACGGGTACTGCCTCTTGCGTGGAATTGACAAATTCTCCAAAAGTAACTCTTGTCATGAAAAAGCGCTTTCTCAAATTAGCCGTTCGGATTCGGCAAATAAACTGTAGGTCCCCTCCATTCCTGACAACATTACTCGCACACAGGAGTGGTTGAGAGTTGTAAGTGACTAGGCCCTAGCTCTGAACGTACTGTTGCGCCACCGATTTTATTATTATTTCCAGCTTAGCGGACGCCTTGTACATTGTATAAGTAACTTAAGAAAAATAAACACAATTCTGTATTTTAAAAATCTGTTTGGTAAAAATTCTGTAATGCTTGAAACAATTTTTTTTTAAAGGGTATTTAGAGTATTTTGAAATCCAGGATAACATGTATGAAGTCTTATGAAAACAAATTATTTGTGTGTGTTCCTAAAAAGTTGTTAGTTTTCAAGTTTTAGGTGACTTTTGGTTTTTGGTTTTGTTATGGTTTTCAGTATTCAAAGGTAACAATATTTTGAAATACAAAAGTTAAGACAATATCCTTTTGATCAGCTCATTGATTAAGCACATACTTTCTCAAAAATGAAATTCTAGCCCCCTTAACAGTTGCTTACTGATTCATTGTTTCTACACTACTATTGCATTACTCTCTCAAAATCGATGTTAAATTGTTAAACACTTTCAATCCTCTAAACGATGTTAAAGGTTTAAGTATAGATTCCAGTCTTCAAAATATAAAAAAAGTAATTTAAAACGGAATCGCGAATCGCGAATCCTTAAAACTATCTACAATCCTTAAATGTAGTAAATTTCCATTGAAGGCGAAGCTGTCACACTCCATTTTCCTTTGTGTTATACGCAAAGGTTAATTTGGTTCAAGAACTTCCCGCATCCGTATGAATGAAATCACAAAAATGAACCTACTCGTATTTCTCCATCCGCACTGATGATATATAGCATCCTGCATAATTAATCTACTTAAAGTTAAACTAATTGCATTTTGTTGGTAACCCACGCGGACACTTAAACTCCAACCAAATATCACCGCACTGAAACTGTACCACAACTATTACACATCCAGATTCCAGAATTTGTCCAATGTTCGTTTGTTTTTCATTTCGTCTCCTCGTTTATGTTCATTTGGACCTGTGAAAAGCCTTTTGGGTGCCTTTAATTAAATCGGATCAAGTTAAATAGGACAAAAAGCAGAACCACACCAACTACATCACCATCAGCACAGCAGCATTGTCGAACTAACAATTCGGGATTGTGGACTCAAGCGAATCGAATGCCCTTTATGTGCGTGTTGTATGTTGGAGCTGGATTGTTGAATTACTGCGTCATATCGTCACGTCGCGTTATTCAGTCGGTCGTCGCTTCGTAATCATCTCCATCTCCAGAGAGGAAAACAAAAAAGAAAGACTTCCCAACGCATTACGAAATGCTTATCAACAAGCATCCAGAAAAAAGCAACCCCAACTCTCTCATCCCTTAGGGCCATTTCGAAGAACAAACAAGGAGGTAAAATCGCAATTAATCGGAAAATAAATCTGGTTTGTAACAAATTCAACAATAAAGCCATCCCTTCAAAAGGGGATACCTACCCTGCATTACATTCACACACACATTTATATACATTTCCAAATGAGAGTACACAAGCAAGAGTGGAATTTTAATTCGTGTAATTGTTCAGATTGGGAAAAATATCTAGAATTATTGCTCGACAGACTCAAGAAAAGAACGAATCGGCTGTAAAAATATAAAAATCTGGATCAAGGACAAGAACGGCACATAGAGTGACATCATTTTTGCTTGTAAATCTGTAATTATTATTTGATAGCGTATATATACAGGTATGCGAGTATACAAGGCATGGAAGTGATTAATATATAGAAAGGAAACAAGACTTGATAAAGATGTATACAAGGTGCGTAAGGTGTTTTTTTGTTGAAATATCCTTGGATATTGAGTTAAAGCAAAATTCTAAGGATTTGTGATTAAGCATTACTTAATGCTTCAATACTTTCCAAGTGAATTCATAATTATGCAAAACATTTAAGAGATTTTTCATAAATATTCTTAAATGTGTGTATGTGCGTTGCCTATGGACTCCAGAACAATAAAGCACAATAACATAGTGATGTGCAGGAAGGATTTTTAAAGAAAAAAAAATACAAACTTGGCTGATCCTTAATATCTTATAAACCAAGAATGCTACCGAATTCAATTTAATTTCTTTCGACTCATTTTGACGACATTCCGCATCTAAACAAGCTCAAAAAATTGAAACAAAATAATTTTCAGATAGAATATTCTACTAACAAGAAAAGAAATACATTGATTCGTCTTAAAATATAGTTTTTGAATTATTATAAAATTTAAGAAAAAATCCAATTTACAGCGTTTTTACAATACATATTGTTGAAAATTTTTCCACTGTAATACCGACCCGACGGACTGAATATAATTACGATTATTTTTAAACAATATTGGATTTTCGAATCCAATATAAATAATAAGCTTTACATCTTTTGTGCTTAAAACCTTGGAGCGCATTCTTGATTACCATATTAGAGAAATCCTAGTTGGACGACCTCTCGAAAGCTCTCAGCATGCTCATCTTAAGGGCAAATCTACGGAGACTGCCCTCCATGAGGTATTGCGTACTGTAGAACAAACAATCCATTATAAAGAATTTACTCTTGCGACCTTCCTAGACATAGAAGGTGCTTTTAACAACGTCCTTACCGAATCCATAGAAGAATCGCTCGTTTAGTTCGGTGTAGAAGACTTCATTCGAGAATGGATTATTTCCATGCTCAGTGGTAGGAAGATTCGAGCCACTCTAGTCAATACAATGGCAACAATACACGTGAGTAGGGGAACACCCCAGAGTGGTGTCCTTTCGCCTCTTCTATGGCTTCTGGTCATGGATACAATTCTCGTTAAATTAGAGAGATGTGGAGTGAAGGCGGTAGCCTATGCGGATGATTAGTGAAATCACGGAGTTAGATTTAAAGAAAGTTAGTAGCTGGGCTACGAGTTGTGGACTAGGAGTTAACCAAAGTAAAACTCAACTGTTGCTCTTTACCACAAAAACTAAAGTACCTCCCTTCACGCTACCTCGACACAACGGTCAAATCCTATCATTGTCTTCCAGTGCAAAATATTTGGGAGTTATACTCGACCCTAGACTAAACTGGAAACTAAATATTGAAGTACGTCTTAAGAAGGCCAGTGTTGCCTTCTACGCCTGCAGCAAAACTTTCGGCAAAAAGTGGGGACTTCAGTCGAAGATGATTTTATGGACGTACACAGCCGTAGTACGTCCAATCTTAACATATGGTTCGATTGTGTGCCTGCTCTTAGCAAAGCCTATAATATTGATAAGCTAAAGAAGGACAAACAGTCAGGCAGCTGTCAAAGCCATTAACTCGGCCACATCCTCATCTAAATTGGTCCAGCAATGTCGCGATGAGCTTGTGAGCCTGAATATTAACCTCGGTGTCACACTGATCTGGGTTCCGGGCCATAGTATTATCGTGGGAAATGAACGGGCTGACAAGCTAGCCAGGCAAGGATTGGCCCTTCATACCTCACTTGCGGAAGGGTAAAATCTTTTCTATCTACCAAACTAAATCATACCGAAGCTGGAGCAATTTACACAACTGCATTTTATCTAGGAAGATATATCCCACCTATAACAAAACCCTTACAAACGATCTTCTATGCAGGCCAAGGCAAGACATAGCCAGGATTGTTGCGGTTTGTACAGGAAATTGGCCTATAGGAGTTCATGCGGAGAAGTTGGGTACCTCCTACAACACCTTTTGCCGTAGTTGTAGTAACCAAAGAGAAAGTTTAACGATAATCCATTTCCTCTGCAAATGACCTGCTTTGGCAAACACTAGAATGAAATGCTTTGGAAAAGCATTCTTTCACGAACTTGATGAGCTATCTGAGACAAAGATTAGAGACCTAATCTTTTTTCTCAATGCGACAAAATGGCTTTAACATAATCGCTATGAAACTTCTCTATAAATCTTTCCCTTTCTATCACAGGTCAAACGAGTTTTTTTGGTATCAAAACGGAGCACTACAGCGCTAATTGGACCTCAGGCTAGGTTGCCGTGAGATCGCCATTTCTACCTACCTACCTGCTTATTCCAAATTATCATGGAAAGCTACAAGATTGGAACAGTACGTTCAATTGATAAAACTTTATAATCAAAATGAGTGTTCGTTAACGCGAAAGTTCGCGCATTATGGGCCATTTTACGGTACTCGTGGTGTTCCTTCACAGTCGACTCTTCAACGTTTGGTGGCCAAATTTGGGACGACTGGTTCAGTAAAAAATCAGCTAATAACCATACCTTTAAGGAGCCCAAGATCGGCCGAGAACATCGCTGCTGTCTGTGACAGTGTACCCGAGGAGTGCACAAAAACTTAGCCTTTCGCAGATTTTGTGTCGGGACACCCGTAAAAGATTCAACTGACAGAGGAGCTCAAAGCTTATGTATGACCATAAACAACTTTGTTTGTTCGATAATTTGGAGAGATTTAAACTGACTTCCAAGTAGATGCAGGGATGTTATATGCTTGTGTGCAATCTGGAAGGAAGAAGTGCTAACTTGCACCACCACGTAGGTACACTGAGAAAATTTTCAACTTATGAGCGAACTTATTTTCTAACATTAAATTTTACGAAAGATGGTAAATACAGGACTGTCTTCCTTCCCCTGGGGCCAGGGTTTAACTTACTGATAAAAATTAAACAAACCCAATAAGTATTGGTAAATCTACAAATCGAATGACTAAGTGTCATCGATATTTAATATAAGTTTAAAAAAAGTCTGAAGTGGCTGTGGTTTATCCTATATGCATAGGGTATTGATTTTTTCATTACTAAAAAAATCAATATATAGATAGACAAATCCAATACCAAAGGTTAACAAAGATGTGAGTTTGTTATGTCTTGGTAGATTAGAAAGAGGAACTCACGCGAAGCATTTCGCCAAATAAGAGAGTACATTTTTGCGTAAATCCTTTTGGTTAATTTCAAAAACTAAGCGAATAAACAATGCGAGGGGCAGCAAGTGTAATAACTTGCTGTCAATTTAAGATTCATAGACATGTTTTGATGTTGTAAGCAATTATTGTCTGTTTGACCTAAAAATCATCTTTAGTCACAAGGCGCATTTTTGGATGAGGTTCACTAGGTAATAATGCATCCTCAAAAAGTTACCATTTAGTGTGGATTTTGGGCCGCCGGCGTTTGTTCCGTTCTTTTTTAAAAACGACGTTATGGAGGCGGTCACCGTCAACAGCGAGTGCTACATAATGATGTTAACTAATTTTGTGTGGCCCAAATTAAACCATATAGACCTAGAGGACATGTGGTTCCAACAGGACGGCGCTGCGGTGCGCGCTACGTAACACAATGTCTGCCCGCCCTTATTGAAAAACAGTACATAATGCTCGATTGGATCACATGAACTTTCTTCTTTATCAAAAGAGTTTGTTTAAAAATAGTACCTTTAATAAAGGTTTTAAAGGTTGTCTTCAAATTTTTAAATGCCATTTGATTTCTTAAAAAAACCTTAATTTTTCAGAAAATATTTTTTTGAAAATCGTGTTTAAATTATTTTTATGCTTACAAACTTTACTATTTTTGTATAAAAATATTTTTGATATGCAGTTATATAAAATACCGGGTCCAGCAAAAAGATCTCCCATACTTTAAAAGCCAATGACAAACAAATAAACAATTTAACAGAAAAATTTTATTGAATTTTTTAGATCAAATACTTTGCAATT
Source organism: Eupeodes corollae (assembly GCF_945859685.1). NCBI lineage: Eukaryota > Metazoa > Arthropoda > Insecta > Diptera > Syrphidae > Eupeodes > Eupeodes corollae. The sequence goes on along the minus strand of NC_079148.1, from coordinate 138,532,182 downwards.
TTACATTAAATAAAATAATTACTTAGTTTTACGCATTATATCCGTTAAATATTATCCTCCATTATTAATACATTTACGAAGCCTTTTCCGGAAGTTTTCCATTGCTCGTCGAGTCATTTGTGGTGTCATGGCTGCTACTTCCTGAGTGATTGCATCCTTAAGTGCTTCCAAAGATGTTGGGCGATGAGTTTAGACTTGAACCTTTAAATGCCCCCAAAGACAAAAATCACAAAGTGATAAATCAAGTGACCTTGGTGACCAGGTAATGTCTCCTCGCAAAGAAAGAAGATGCCCTGGAAACATATCTCTCAAAATGGTTAGTGAAAGCCGTTTATTTTTTTTTTTTTTTAAATTCATTTTTATTAGTTCAATCTTAAACCTATCTTAAAGCTAGACAAAAATTCATAAAACTAGCCTAATTATCCATAACTTACAACTTAATGGTCCCATACGGACACTCTAAGCTAAACTATAACACTAATTACTAATGCCTTTCGGCCTTAACATCTATTTTACTTCAATCTAAATTTATTTGTTTTGTTTTTATTAGAAAATTTTGAAAAAAAAACTAATATTAATAACCTTTTTTATTTATTTTTACTTACAAACTACTTAAAATAAGGTCCTTAAATAAAACTTAAAACTAACTAAAACTACCTATTCTACCTATAAACTACTTAAAACTAGAACAACCACAGCAGCAAATCTAACTATCTAACATTATTTTTCATATTTTGTTGTCTTTTTTTATTTTTATTTTTTTTATTTTTTATATTCCATGTTTTCTTTTTTTTTTATTTTAATGTTCTTTTTTTTTAATTTTTTTTTTTTGGTATTTTTTGGTATTTTTTGTATTTGTTTTTATTATTTTTTTTTCTATTTCTTTTTGTGCCACCATGCCTATTCTACTTAAAACTAAACCCTAAAACTATAAAACAAGTATGTAAGCCGGCCAAGGCTTAAAACCCCATCCCGACTACCCACTATCAAGTGCCGATTGAAGCCACCAAAACTGGTTCTCCTGCTTCACCCTATCAGTTCGGTCCCGCTCGGACACAGCCCTACTGAACCGAAGGAGCTCTGCTCCGCCTTGTGCCATGACGTCCCGATTGTACAGGAGTCGCCTATCCACGGTTCTTCGTCTGACGTGGTAGATTAACGGAACTGCCAATCTATCCTGTATCAGCCCGCATCTATCTAAAAAGAGGAATGCCTCTGGGGGAATGAAGCCGCTCAAGCGTGCACTCTCAAAATACTCGTCGTTCGGATAGAACGCCCCGAAAATTAAATTGTTGGTCGAAGACATAGCTCTTGCAATGTGACCTCGAACGAGTTTTATCACGAAATTGTCAATTCTGTTGATTCGTGAAGTGTGTGCTGTGGCTCCATCTTGTTGGAACCAGACTTCTTTGTGGTTCCTAGTAAACTGATTTCAGTTTGGTTGGAGGATGTTCTTAATCATGGGACAGTAGCGATCAGCATTAACTGTAACTGACCTGACACACCAAATTCAGCTACAGCACACCCAACTGTCACATAAGGGCTGTGAAGTGGTCGTTGATGAATTTATTGAGGGTTTTTTGTTGCCCAGTATCAGAAATTTTGTTTATTTACTGTACCCGATAAAGGAAAATGGGCCTCGTCAGACGAAATTAAAACAGCACTAACGGTGTTTTGAACAATGTCTTCACAAACAGCTCTGCGAGTTTCAAAATCTCTCTCACTTAATTCTTGTGGGATCATCATTTTGTAGGGATACATATGAAGATGTGTGTGCAAAATTCGTCTTACACTCCTGTCAAACAATCCAAGGGCAGCTGCATTTTTAAGTGCTGAACGCCTCGGAGATTGCTGGATAGACGAACTTACAAGTGACACATTATCCAGCGTTATTGCGGTTAAAGGTCGGCCAGACGATTTTCTATTTAGCGCAGGGTGTTGTTCTAAAGTTTGATAACCAAACTTGAATTGTTTTTTTTTTTATCCGGAAGAGGGTCATGTCGTAAAAATTGAAATCTAATGCGAAATGCTCGCTGAGTAGTCGCAGAACCACCATTACTGATATATTCCTCTATGGTTTGGGCTTTGGGGACGAATACAGACAGATAGAGAGACGGACGTTATTTTCGGACTCACTTTTTTTGACTTCTCTAAGGTCGTAATGCGATAAAAGTAAAAAGCATTTTAAGCGGTTTATGAGATCTTGAGGTTTTGGAAAAAAGTTATGTTTTAAATTTTTTATCAAAACATTTATATAGCGAGAAAAAAGTGTAACAAAACTACCTGCATTCCCAAGTTTGACTTTAATCCAAAAAATGATTAATTCTGTATTTGCTAGAAAATTCTTCAATTTATCTCTAAAATTATGAAGAAACAGTTATGTTAATAACTCCAAGAGAACAATATTGTATATCTAAAATGAGCAGATCATAGTATCAGAACAGCTCTCGAAAGTTATAGAAAGTACAATAATAGCTCTAGATTCCAAAAAAAATGCATTTCTGGTCCTTTTTACCAATTTGTAGTCTTTTGGCACCATCAACTTCATCTTATGCCAAAAATTTGTATCATTTTACAAGTTTTTAGAAGCTGTTGTTTCTTGTATATATAAAATCCATCAGGTTGTTGTTTTGGGAAATAGGATTTCATATATTTCGTAAAATTTTAATGGAGTTCCATAAGGTTGAATTTTAGACCCACTACTTTTTTCAATATTTGTCAATGAAATACATTTGTGCCATGGTCATAACACCTTTTTTCTAACGGCTTTCAATTAATGGGTAAATGCCACGTAAATTGCGTCGATGATTGTGTTTCCATTGGAGATTGATCCATTCATTGTGGTCGTTCCTTAGATCTATTTAAAAGCAACCCCATCATCATCCCTAGGAAAACATTTGATTTGGTTCATTTCCTCAATATTTTAGTAGGAGACTCAAAAATTCTGTAAGTAGAGAAGTAACCTAGCCATTTTATTCTTAATTGAAATGGTCAAATTAAAAACAAGTTGTTAGAAAAAGTTATAGAGTTTTCCGATTATTCTGGATTACGGGATTTGAACTCCATAAGTACAATATGATCTTTAAAAAAATCTCTTGTCTCACCCATTCTTTTTTATAGCTGCTATATTTTTTGAAAGTTCGAAAGCATCACCATCGAGAAATGAATGTCATATGTAACATTGCTGCACGCTATATTTTTAGATTAAGTCGATTCCACCATATCCTAAGTTCTCTATTAGCATCTGTGGTATTTTCCTCCACAACTAGTGGAATAATCTCGTATTCTGTTTCACCCTTCAAGATTGTAAATGTTTTGAAAAACAAAAAAAAACACCGATTTTGTAAATAAAATTTGTTCCCATTTCCAAAAAATTCAGAACTTGGTTGAGGTTTCTAGGAAACTTGCTTTGGCTATAGTTGCAAGAGTCTGAATTCAACTTAAGAAGGTACAATGCAAAAATATTAGCTTTTTTCTCATTCCAACGACCATAAGTAAAAATTTAAAGAGGATTTTTTATCGCACGATAGTTCTTAGAACGTATTGTGTATGATTTGAACCTGGCTTCAACGACAACCATTTTGTGCAATAAACTCTTTGAATATTAACAGAATTTTGTTTGTTCTGGACGATTTTTGGAATAGCAACTATCACACAAATTGTGGTTCTATTGAACACAAGTGGTAACAGTTTTTAAATGTCAATCCCAACCAATTTTTTGTAAAAAAGCTTCTTCGAAAATTGTTTCATTTGAAGCCTTTTAAAATTATTCAAACAAAATGTGTTTCTTTTCTTTCTTTGTTTCTAGATATTTTAAAAAATAGATGAAATTCAATATTTTTTACCAAAGATGCTTTAAAATTTCAAAGGAATCAAAAGAAAAAGAAAAAAAAATATGTACTAAAAAGTGGAAGTACCTTCAATATCTTCAACATGGTGCACATTGTCAAATGGATGGAAAGCTTTCCATATCCGATTGGTTTCCTTTTTGCCACATATTTTCATGTCTTTTTGTTCGTTGATGTCATCTTGTGTGTATATGTAGGGTACGTACCTAACCTATGGCCTTTACTTTCTAAAGCACTTTTACTTTTTTGTTCCTGATGTCTTTTACTAAAAGCGTAATTCTAGTTTCCTGTGTGTCTTTCACATATTGTCAATGTTTGCATTCAGAAATGATGGTGAATATGACAGAGCTGGATTTAGCAGAAGACTTAGCGGCAATGTTTCGAAGAAGTGGTTTTTCTAAGGTGTCGTGATAATTTCGGCTAATTGTGCTATTGATAAGTATTTGGAGTAAAATGGTCATATCAACAAATCTTGAAGACTTACAAAACGGAGGGTTTTAAATTGAATATTTTTAACTCAAGCTTAAGGATGTTTAATCACAGTTTTAATGTTTTGGACCATGTGAAGCTGCCTCAATAAGTAAAGACCCAATCGTCAGCAACAAGTTGGACATAAGGAATGCCAAGAGTTCTTTTAAAGGATTTGTTGATTAATTTCTATCATCACAAACCACTCTAGGACATAATAAATGTCATCTTCTTGACATCTAATCCGCCACCGTAAATACCTAACCGAGTAACTTTCTTTCACATGTTCTTATATTTTTTCCCTTTATTCATGGTAACGAATGAAGTGAACTTTTAGCGTCATAAAACATCAAATAGCATATTATTAAGATGGAAAATGTTTTTCACATGCAAATGAGCACGCACTGAGACGTATACCAAACCTTCGTAACATTTTACGGCATTTTCTTCTTTTCTTCTTTTTGTTGTGGTCGATCCATCCATACTTTTATATATTCATAAATACATATCAACATTTGTGTGTGTTACGAAAAAACCTTTTACCTCCTTCATCATTTGGTATGCTGATGGTGATATGACGAAAAATAGCTTCAAAAATACTACCATAATGACATATTAACATAACAAAAAGAAAAAAAAAAGGAAAAACTCAAGACAAACCTGCAAAACATACCGACACAAATTTATATCTATGGCTTATCATGTGTATACATTTCGTTTCTGTTTCATAGAACTACCGTCAAGGACGAGGGCAATGGATAAAAACTGCTCACATGATCCCATCGTCGAATTCGTCCTTTTGTTGGTAATTTGATGAAAGTCCTATCACAGCTATGGCCAAAATAATAGGAATAAAACTAAATATTTTTTAATTCTGTCTATTGTTCATAAGGATTTTGGTTGTGAGCATCAGAAGATTGTGTGAAGCTCAGCTGTACAGATGTTATCCTATTTTATTTTTGGATCTATTAAAAAGAAGTGTCTAACTGGGATACGTACCCAAAATGAGGACCGACCAAAGACATACACAACTAGGACCCTGAATTTCTTTCGAAAAGTTATAGTATCCTCTTGGAGTTTTTAAGATTTGTATACCATCTGCTTACGTTAAAAAACGATTGATACGTACACATAGAAATACGTCAGTAGCTAAAATAAAAAGAATTGGTCTTAAATAACTACCCTAAGGAACGCCTGATGCGGAAAAGATAAAGTTGGAGAAAGAACTTCTAAATTTAATGAGACCCATTTTGAAGATATTATGAAATCCATGTCATCAAATGAAGAAATATGACGACGTTACAAGAAAGAGAAAATTTACCAAAGGCTTTTGAACAATCGATCGTCCAAGTCATCGGTAGTTTGAGAATTATTAATTCTAGATGGTCTACGCCTAAGACCGTAGAGTCAATTACTTATTATAATTTTGCAGTTGAAATAAAATCCATTACAAAACAAAAGTGTTCAAAAAGGTTTTGAATACAGGATTTTTTTTTTATTTGTCTGTTATAACTTATGTCTTGACTTGGTTCTCGTTTTTTTTTTCTCCATATGGTTGGTAATTTATTTTTCTCAAAAATTTTCCGAATGTTGAAAACAATATTTATTTTAAGTTTAAACTAGCTGAAAGCCATAATCTCAAATTTCCGAAAAGATATTTGAGTCGAAAATCAATTTTTACCAACTTTTGTTAAGTTTTCTTTTAGGTTTTTATTTTTTGTTAAAAACTGTCAATTTGATTTTTAAAAATTTGTCCGAATGTTGAAAACAATATTTCTCATAAGATAAAATTAGTTGGAAGCCATAATCTCAAGTTTTTGAAAAAATACTTGAGTCGAAAATCAATTTTTACCAACTTTTGTTAAATTTTCTTTAAGGTTTTTATTTTCTGTAAGAAAACTGTCAATTCGGTTTTTTTTCAAAATTTGTTAGAATTTTGAAAACAACATTACTTATAAGATAAAATAACTTTAAAGAAATAATCTTAAATTTTTGGAAAGATATTAGAGTCCATTTTCAGTTTTTATCAACTTGAGTAATGTTTCTATTTGGTTTTTGTTTTTTTTTTTTATAAAAAAAACAGTCGATTAGATTTTTTTTCAAAATTTCATTAGATGTCAAGTATTTCTGTAAACGATAGCTTCAGTAACAAACCAGATAAGAACTTTCCAACCGCACTCACCATTTAGAATTGAGTAACTCTCTTCTGTATAAAGAAAGCTTTGCCTAAAGTATAAATGCCAAATTTCTTGGAGTATTGGACATCTTGCTAGGAAATGATAAACGTTTTCGATTTTATTAAGGTTGGAAAGATAACAATTATGATTTATATCAACCCCATGAGGCCCGTAATTTAGCTCTAGCATTTCAGTTCGGATCTTAAATGCAAACCAATATAGTATACACCCCCACTGAACAATATCTCCAATGTCGGTAATAAAAAGTGAGAAGAGCAAAGGACTCAAAATGCAACCTTGCGGGACACCGACTTCCGCCTAAAATTGCTGCGAAGAGATTCTACCGTTAGAATCTATCGCTGTTGTATTAGAAAGAAGTATCTCATATATTCTTAAAAATTTTTAAAAAGTAATAGAGATAAGTTTTCTTATCCAAAAAATGTTTAGCGACATTAGTTAGAGTAAAAACTTGATGAACTGTAGAGAGGTTAGCTCGAAACCCAGCCTGAAAACAAATTGATTGTTTCGTCCTATCCTCGCACTGAAATCGTTGTTACGAGCGATTTCAATGTACACAATTCTTCATGGCTTCAACGTTCAGGCCAGACAACACCCGATGGAGTGTGTGCAGAAATCTTCGCTGATTTGAACCACCTAACTCAGCTAGTCAACGAGCCCACCCGAATATCGGACGTTGAAGGTCGAGCAGAAAACACTCTTGACTTGTTTCTTACCTCTGACCATGATAAGTACACTATTAGTGTTCTATCTCCTCTAGGCACATCTGACCATTGTGTTATATTAGCAAATTTTTCGTGTCAAAACTGTTCAGTTAAAGAAAGAGCTCCTAAGAGAACCGTTTGGCAATACGAGAAAGCCAACGGTATCAATAATTACTTGAGGATCTTTAACTGGTCACTATGCTTCCTCAATAGTGACGTTGACGCCAGAGCTTATATGATCTCAAGCTTAATTCTCCTGGGAATGAGAACAATGATACCGACAGGGTTAAAAGTATCAGACCCAAGGACAACACAAAAAAAGGCGAATCTTCCTCAACCTCTAACTACCGACCGATTGCACTTACGTTCCTATTTTCCAATGACATGGAAACGCTGATTAATTATCAGCTCAAGAAATATATTGAAGATCGAAAGCTTCTTAATGACCGGGAATACGGCTTTCAGAGCAATAGGTCAACTGGCGATCTCATGGTTCATCTCACCGACCAGTGGAACATATCTTTACATAGTTTTGGAGAAAGTAAGATTAATGCACTAGATATTTCAAACGCATTTGATAGGGTTTGGCATTAGGCTCTCTTATCGAAAATGCGTGCTTTTGGTTTTCATGAATCACTCCTTCATTGGATTAGTAATTACCTTTCGAATCATTCAATACAAGTTGCATTGCATGGATTTAAGTCTGAAAACCATAAAATAAATGCTGGTGTGCCCAGGGCTCTTTTTTATCTCCAACACTCTTTCTAATTTTTATTAATGATCTTCTGTCTGCGACATCTAATCCACTACATTTTTTCGCTGACGATAGTACTCTTAGCTTTTCATATTCGTTTTCAGACTCACATGCCTCTTCTTCGGATGTGGAACTGCAACGGCAAAATATAATAATCTCATTAAGTTCCGACCTAAACAGCATTGTTCAATGGGGATTAAAATGCGCGTGGAATTTAATGCTTCTAAAGCCCAATGCTGTCTTGTATCGTTAAAGCGTGATATACCCCCTTTGCCTTTATCCATGAACGGCACTTGCATCAATGAGACTGAACACCTCGATATTCTCTGTATGTGTGTCACCAACTACCTTTTGTGGAATGATCACATACGCGATATCGCCAAAAATGCCGCAAGATGTTTGGGTTTTCTAAAGCGATGCAAGAAGTTTTTCTCCTCCTCTGATCTGTCTGTTATTTACAAGACTTACATACGTCGCGATTTTGTCATTTTTATTTAATAAAATTCGCAATAATTTGTTTGCCTTATAATATTTTTCTCAAACTCTTTATAGCACCGATTTATGCAATGCCTTTACTGTACTACCGAAAAAAAAATCGAGAGAATAAAACCGGTTCTACCATTTCGTCAGCTGTGGTTTCTTTAAATTGTCTCTATGCGTACATTTATGTAAAAATAAAAAAAACATATACGTGGGACATAAGTCCCGAAATATTTTTTCAGGAATTACGTCTCAGAAGGGTGGGACATAAGTCCCGAATCGAATTCGGGACTTGTGACCCAGCAAAGTGGGACATAAGTCCAGAAAAAGAAATTCGGGACTTGTGTCCCGGGGACTTATGTCCCTGCGCCCACCAACTCACGACATTCACCAGGTGAAAAAGTTAGTGTTTGGTGTGGATTTTGGGCCTGCAACATAATTGCTGCGTACATTTTTGAAACCGACGTTAGTGAGGTTGTCACCGTCAACAGCGAGCGCTACATAACGAGAATAATTAATTTTGTGTGGCCCAAATTGAACCATTTTTACCTAGATAACTTGTGGTTCAAGCAGAACGGAACGCGGCGCTATGTGCCACACAGCAAACGTTACGACATCTACCCGCCCTTATTGAAAACCCCTATAGAAACGAATCAAAGTGGTAAGAAAACTTCGTGTTTGATTGTAGTATAACACCAAGGTATTTGTATTGTGTGACTGTTTCAATTGATTTCCCATCTAGAAACCATTTTTCGCCGTTTCCCAATTTTGTTTGCCTGTTGCAAATGATCATAATTTTTGATTTTTGAAAATTTATTGCAAGCCTCCAGGTTTTACAATAAGTATTGAGCTGAGTTTATTATGCAATTGGGTGGCGCAACAGTCCTTTCGAGAACTAGGACCTAGTGACTGACAACTTTCAATCATTCCTCTGTGCGAGTTCTGTTGTCAGGGATGGAAGGGACCAACAGTTTGAAGCCAAATCCGAACGGCAGAAAGCACTTTTCATGACAAGAATTACTCTTGGAGAATTTGTCAATTTCTCGCAAGAGGCAGTACCCATGAAAAAACTTTCGGTGGCATAGGCAGGGATCAAACCCCAGATCTCTCGCATGAGAGTCCATCGCACTAGCCATCGTGCCACGGGTACTACAGAAATGTCTTCAATGAACAGTGAAAACAATATTGCACTCAGAAGAAAGCCTTGCTTCACTCCTGATGTTGTGTTAAACCATTCTGACATACTTTTGCCATTCCACACCGATTGTCGAGTATTTTGGTACATATTTCTGAGGACTTTTAACAGCTTCGTAGACAATCCTTTCTGTGACAATGCATTGCGATCAATAGAGTCAAAAGCTGCTTTAAAGTCGGCAAAAAACATGTACAATTTTTTATTTTGTTTCAGAAAATGTTGGGCAATGGTCGTCACAGTGAAAATGTTGTCTATCGTTGAGTAGCCTTTACGAAAACCTGCTTGCTACTCGCTCAATACTTAATTTCTTTCTACCCATTCGTTTATTCGATTAAGCAGAATTGCAGAGAAAATGTTTGCTGTTGAGTTCATGAACGATATAGCCCTGTAGTTACATGCCAAATTAACATCACCTTTTTCATAAAGTTTACTACAGCATTTTTAAATTCCTGAGGCACCAAGCATGTGCGTTAGTAACTCGATAGGAGCATTTTTGCAAAATTCGTTAGGGATTCGATCAGGACCTGGTGCTTTTCTGTTCTTAGAGCTATACAGGCTCCGGATCAAGTAGATCATATTCGACAAGTGGTTCTGCGTAGAGTAAGTCGTGCTCTTCCAAGTAGCATGGATTCAGCAATAGTTTGAAGTGTTCGGCCAGTTTTCCTGCCGTTAAGTGTATTCCACAAACGAAGTCTTATCTTTTTTGTGACCTTATTTTTGCCCAAAAACCTTTGGTATCTCTTGTACAGGAGAGTCCTATAGCTATTGCATTGTAGTAACGTTTGCGTTTATAAAGGCATAATTCCTTATAATTTTTATGTGCAGTGATATATTTTCCTCTTAGGGTTTCGTTAGGATCGAAGGTGTTCCTTAATTTTCTAAGCAGATCAAATGATAGCTTTCTTGCGATGAAGCATTCTTAGTCGAACCATTTTTGACGGTAGTTATTAGATTTTGATGGGGTAGAATTTATGTGTACGACTTCCCTGATAGAGTTGTTTAAAAAAAGTATTTTTTCCCCGTTTCGAAGGCATATAAGATGCATATGGTCATAGAAAGTTCTTACTCCTACTTCGAAAGACGATGTGATGATTGGATCCATTCACTTGAAATTGAGCAGAAAGCAATTACTGATTTGTAGTGTAAAACGTATCTGTTAACAGAAGTTATCAACGACCATAAAACTGTTCTGGTTATTTAAGAAAGTACTTAAATAGCCTTAAAGGAGTCATAACATTTACAAGGTAAGCCAACAACAGAAATGACATGTTACGGACTAAAGTTGCTAACATTTTTGAAAACTTCTACTAAAAAAGACCTACATATTTAAATTGTGTTGAGAAATAAAAATTCGTTGAAAAAATAAGAACATCGAGTTACAAGTATGGTGGTAAGGACTGTTGAATAAAAAGAAGCCAGTGATAATGGTTGCCATTTGAGTAAAAACTAGAGGCAGTACTACGGAATACTGAAATCATATGTCAAAAACCGATCCTTCAGAGTCCAACACTACCAAAATTCTTTTTCACTAAAGAAACCTGGAACCAACATTGTGCCTTTTATATAGAAATGATGTTTTAGTGGATATTACCGATAAATCGAAGGTTACGAAGGCTACACAAAAATTCTATAAAGTTAATGGTTTAAGCAAGTCCTTTGTTGTTAAAAAATGTCCCTTTGTATATAAGTTAAAGCGAGCTAAATCGTTAAATTCGAATTGTAATGTTACAGAAGTACAGTAGAAGAAGTATTATAACTATGAACTTCTCCCTTTAGGGTTATTATTTAAGGAAAAAAAGCATTTTCTGATATTAAATAGATTGTTAATGATTAACATGTGTGGTTCCAGGACGGTTTTCTTAATTTCAGTACACATTTGTTGCACCTATTGCTTATTGTAATATTAATTTCCTTATTTCGAAAACAATCCCAGATTCCGAATCCTACCAATATTTTGAACTAAAATAAGTGTCTCCATTATTTTGGCCACAGCTGTATATCTACTCACATATAAATAGGACAACGCACGAAGGATAAGTGTTATTATTCACAACGTCTGTCAGCGGACGCGTATATAGTACATACCTACCTACTCACTATACTCAAGGAAGTCAACTATATCGCTCAAGAAGAAAAAGGAAGGACATCATTTTATACATTATGGCAGTCCTATAATTTTCCCACCAAAAGTGGACCTTACCTATAAGTATAACTGTCACATAACCCCCCCTCAAAATGTATATTATATTATTGTATATATTTGTGTCCTGCTATATCGTAACTTGCAAGTATAGAGGCTAAGGAATATAACAACAACAAAAAAGAACGAAATCCAGAGTCAAGTAGTAATCTACTTTGGCTTTATTATTATTTGCTTAGCAATTTCCATTTGCAAAATAATCCTTTTGTAGACAGCGAGTCACGTATTCGAAGGATATTCGTATGGTGTCTGAAATTGTAGTACTTCCTTTGAATTGACGAAAGGACGTCTTTTCAGTGAAAGAAGGAAAAAGCTTGAATCGAAGGATATTTGCACTCAGTACCACCGGACCGGCACCTACATATATCCCCTCCACCGTTTAGACCAATCATATTATGTAAGGACACGTATAAATGTATAGTAAATATATACCGTTTTTATCCGATAAACATGTGGATGTGCATAAGTTCCTGGCGTGTGCTCTTGATCCAAAATCATCTCATCATACATGCCTGGTGTTGACCTTATGGCGTATGTATATACTTATAGGAGAGGAATAAAAGTTTTCGTGCAAGTCGGGACAATACGAGCACTATTTGAAATTCCCAAAGGATGACAAAAATTCAAAGGTTGTTTTGGCTCTTTTGTGGACGATTTTTCCCTCTAAAAACCTCATCATGTCAAGATATTTCCTAGCCTTAGCCCTGAACTTCATTTTCCTATATCAGGAATTGAGAATACATAAAAAAGCCAAAAGCCTTGTGTACCGGAAGAGGCATAAGGATTGACATTCTTGTTTTTTTTTCTTAACTTAATCCTGCATTCGTACCTAACCTATCTCTATGTAAGGACTAAAGAACACTATTGAATTCGTATATAGAGCCAAAAGGATTTGGATAAAATAAATTTGGCAGACATTTTGTTAAGAAAAAGACTAAGAAAGAGGGAAAGAGGGTTATAGAAAAATAAAGGATTTCTTTCCAGGATATACAAAGTGTACTTGCTGTTCGTGATATTTTACAATACCTACATTTGTGGTTGTTTTGTTTTTTTTTTTTGGGGGGGGGGGATATTGGTTTTGTTTGGGGATACAAATACTGCCGTTCATCTAACGATAAAGTTGTCGAATTCGGTGACAACCAAGATGAGACCTATCCTGTACGTGAGTGAAATTATTAGGAACTGTCATTGGAAACAAAAGCAAAAAATGTTTGTTTTTTAAATATACATATATTCGAATCAATGTGTCTCTCTAAAGGTATACAGTTTTTTTTTTATTTTTTCAAACTGATTTGAAGACTGATGCTTGGGGCATATCATTTCATTTCCTTATTTTTATTTATTTTTAGAAAGAAATCTTGTGTGTTGTGTATTCAAGGAAGCTGAAATTTTTCAATACGCATGAAAGAGTTATTTTTGCTGTGTCTTATTTTCAATCGATATTATAACACCTGAATGATGTGATATCCGTAAAGATGTGATAGATTGAACCGCAGGTGAATATGTCACAGTTTACGATAAAAAATAATATATGTATGTACATTGGAAGCTCTTCAAACAACTCTATGAATAAATTATAAAACCAAAAGAAAGGAGAAAGAAATATTGGAAAACGGAAAAAAGGAAGTCGAAAAGTCGAGTTGAATTTCACGTTCATTCATTGTTTTATTTGTGGAGCTCAGTTTTTGAAGATTTTGTTAAAACAAAATATTTGATTTATAAATTATTGAGGGTTGGAAAGGTTTTTTAAATGTAAAGTGAATTCAAAAATACATTGAGTCATGAAAAAACAGGATTTGGTGTAAGAATTCAGAAAAAACCTTGGTTATGTGAAATTATTAGTTCTGAAAGATTTGTTGTTTAGTCGTACTACACGAATGTTGAATGTCTTTTCACTTTTTCCTTGACATTTTTATTTTCTTCCTTCTTTTATTTATGATATAATCCAAGAAGTCTCCGTCCAACAGCTTAGGTTAGGTTAGGTTAGGTTAGAGTGGCTGTCCAGATGTCATTGACGCACGTAGACCTCAAGGGTCCATTGTGATACCACTAATGAGGTTACTCATGGGAGAGTAATGAACTTAAACAAACCATTTCGTACTTTTAATGAAGTTAGAGAGACGTTTTGTGTCAATCGTTGCCAGTTCACTGGTATTATCGAAGGAGGGATTACCGTAAAAGTTATTCCTTCTAATGGAGAGTGCTGGACATGTACATAGAAGGTGTTGGACTGTTTCCTCTTCCTCCTCGTCCATGCAGCTTCTACAAAAGTCATTTGTGTAGACCCCTAGCCCCAGAGCATGTTTTCCTATTAGGCAGTGTCCTGTATTACTCCAATTGTAGAGCTTATACTTTGTCTGCTCAGGGATATCAAGCCTTTTGACCGTTTTAAGTCAATACTTGGCCATAGTTGCTTGGTTGCTAGGCAGGTTTTACTAAACTATACTATAGCAAATTGCTTGAGAAGATATTTGAACGTAGCAAGTGGTGTTCCTATGTTATGTTTTTGTCTAACATTAGGCAGAAGTGTTCCGTTTTTGGCGAGCTCATCAGGTTTGCAATTTTCCGGAATGTCTCTGCGGCCCGGTGCCCAAATGAGGTGAATATTACACTGATCCGTCATCTCATTCAGAGATGATCGACAATCGTGGACTGTTTGAGAGTTTTTGGAGACAGACAAGAGAGATTTAAGAGCGGCTTGGCTGTCTGAGAAGATTCGTATATCCTTACAAGATATAACGTTTACTTTGAGCCAGGATAGTGCTTCTCTAATCGCCATTACTTCTGCATGGAATATACTACATTGATTGGGAAGTCTTTAGGATAGACTGAGACTCAGTTGTTCCGAAATGATACCACTTCCAACTCCGTGATCTCTTTGAACCGTCTGTATAGAAGTGTACCGCATCGTCTTCCAGGGGTCTGTCTTCTTCCCAGGAGGATCTTGAAGGGATGGACGCATGGAAGCTTTTACCGAATACCATTTTTGGGGTGGTATAGTCTAAGCGATCTGGGGTAGATCTGAAACTGTCTAGAATAGTAGTATGTCCAGTATTGTTACTGGTCCATTGAGAGGTGGCTCTTAGCCTTACACCATGAGTTGGCGGCCACTTTTTTGGAGAAGATGTCAAGTGGTGTTAGGTTTAAAAGCACTTCCAGTGCTGCGGTTGGTGTTGAGCGAAGTGCTCCTGTGATGCACATACCTGCTGACCGCTGGACTTTGATGAGCTATTTTAGATTTACCATCTTGTACAGTGTGGTCCACCATACGACAGCTACATAAATGAGTATCGGTCTGATTACCGAAGTGTATAGCCAGTGGGTAATTTTTGGGGAGAAGCCAGATTTTGGCCTTTTTACAAGTAAAAAGCACTACAGTAGCTTTTTTGACTCTTTCATCAATATTTGCCTTCCAATTTAGTTTTTTGTCTAAAATGAGGCCCAAATATTTAGCTTGATCGGAAAAGCTTAATGATATTCCTCTAATCTTGGGTGGGCTAATCTGAGGAATTTTGTACCTTCTCAAAAAGAGTATTAATTTTGTTCTATGTGGATTGACGTCAAATCCACATTGCTTAGCCCATTTTGAGAGAACTTGGGGGTGCTTCCCAGATACGGATATTGCAACGTCGTCAGCATAGGCAATCACCTTGAAACCTTCTGCTTCCATTGATGTTAGTAGGTCGTTTACTACCATGTTCCATAAAAGAGGCGAAATTATCCCACCTTGGGGAGTGACTCGATTCACCGATCTGGTGCTAGTAAAACTTCTCATGCCAGAAGTTATTGTTCTGCTTTTGAGCATGAGACTTATAAGATCTATGAGTGATTTCTCTAATTTCAGCTTATCTAGGAACGCTACTAAGTTATATTCTTTGTATTCGAGGGAATGTTTAATAATACGTACCAGCGAGTGAAGTGCTGATTCTACTGATTTTCCCTTAGAGTAAGCTCGTTGAGCTGTGGAAATGAGACATGGTTTTAAGTTTTGTCTGATGTAAATTTCAATCAATCTTTCCAAGGTTTTAAGAAGGAACGATGATAGGCTGATTGGTCGTAGATCTTTAGGGTTAACGTGTGAGGGTTTCCCTGCTTTAGGAATGAAGACTACTTTTGCCATTCTCCAGTCTTTTTTTAAACACTAAAATTACGCTGCTGTACGGAGACTTTTTAGACTCAGTGTATGAGTGAAATCCGATTATTTTCTAAATTCAAGAGACTGATCAAACTCTACAGAAAAATTGTATAACAGAGAAGTTCGAAAATTTTTATATTGTTTCTAGATACATACATCATTTCAAAATAAGATTTATGTTATGTACCTTTTTAACAAAATGATTTTTTGGATGTATATTTTCAAAACTAAGAATTTTTACACTTTAAGTGTTTCATTTAAAAAAAAATAATTTAACATTTTGTGTTTTAAGGAAAGATCAGAGAGAAATTAGTTCAAAAAAAGAGGCTGGGATGCCACCCACACTGATAACTTCCAATACTGTCTGACGATTTGTCTTTCTTAAAAGTTTGTACGTTTTCGTGCTGGGTTAAAAAGTTGTCAGATTAATTATTCTTAAAAAATAAAAAAAAAAAATTGTTAAGTTTGAAAATCTAGTTTTTAACTTCCCATAGGAAGTTATTGCAATGGGTCTGATTTTTCAAATTGTACGTCCGTACGTTCGTGACGTTTTTTTCGTCGTCCATAGCTCAAGAACCAGAAAAGATATATCGACTTCAAATAAATTTTGTTATACAGATAAAAAGGCAGAAAGATGCAGAAAAGGCACTCAAGAAAATTGCGTGGGTGGTTTTTTTACCATAGCAGTTTGTAAAAAAGGTGAAAATTTTGGTTAACCCTAAATATGTTACGAACCAAAAACGCTAAAGACTTGAATTAAATCTTAAATAATATATTGTAACGTGATATCAAAGAAGTATATTTTTTGAAAAAAAAAACATTTAACAGTTTTTTTTATAATAAAAAAAAACTGAAAAAAAAACTTTAACACCTCCAAAATTTTACGACTTTTATATAATTTCAGCTCCAAAACAATCGAATTGACAGGTTTTTTTTACAAAAAATTAAAACCTAACAAAAAAATTAATAAAAGTTGGTAAAAATTGATTTTCGACTCAAATATCTTTTCAAAAATTAAAAATATCGGCTTCAAACATCTTTATTTAACCGAAAATATTGTTTTCGATATCCAGTAGCTTTTTAAAAAAAGCCCAACGGTCTGTTTTTTCATAGAAAATAAAATCTACAAAAACTAGTACTCAAATTTGGTAAAAATTGATACGAGTACATATAGACAAACTTTTAAGCAAGACATATCGACAGACGGGATGGGAAGTTATCAGTGTGGGTCGCATCCCAGCCTCTTTTTTTAAAAAGATATTTAGTCGAAAACTAATTTTTAAAAATTTAAGTATGTAGCTATTCTTAAATTTTTCAAAATTGGATAGATACAAATAATTTTTGAGATATCAACACTAAATTTTAAACGCAACGTACAGGAAAGAGTCAAAAAAGCTATTGTAGCTCTCTTTTCTTGTAAAAAAGCTATTGGTAATAAATGGGGCTTACACGCCTGAATCACGCATTGGCTATACACGTCGGTAATCAGACCGATTTTAATGTACTGTGTGGCAGTATGGTGGATTGTTTTAGGGAAAGGTATAAACCAGGATAAATTAAATAAAGTCCAACGTTCAGCTTGCCTATGTATAAGCGGATCGCTTCGCATGACACCATCTGCGTTACTGGACACCATGCTCTATCTAACACCTCTTGACATAATTAGCAAACAAATAGCTGCAAGCTCTGCTATTCGCATCAAAGCTTTTTAGATATTTTGAATCAACTCCAAAGCACATAGACTATACCATCCTTCAACTGCAATTCGCCAGAAATTTCCAGATTATTATACTTCAATCCATTTTTATACAGATGGTTAAAAAACAAAAGAAGGGGTTGAAAGAGGCGTGTACTCTGAACGAGTGAAACTAAGTCCCCCAAGTCTTGTCCTAGCTTAAAGAAAACGTGATATCAACATCTGATATCCGTATTTTCTCAGATAGCCAGGCCGTTATCAAATCTCTGAACTCTGTCTCTACAAACTCTATAGCAGTTCATAACTGACGATCATCTCTAATTGAGATGGCGCAACAGTTTAATAATTACTTTTGCTGGGTACCGGGCCATAGAGACATTCCAGGTAACTGTAAGGCAGATGAACTCGCCAGGAACGGTACTGTAGAGCCCATCCTACCACGTTTGGCACATACTGGCATACCAATCGCTACTTGTAAACTGCTGCTAATGCAAGACGCTGTGAGGAGGGCAGGCTTCAGGTGGAACAACATCAACACGCAAGTCACAAAAAACATCTGGCCAACACTGGAGTTAAAACGATCAAGGTGCTTACTATCTCTAAGCAGATCGCATATAAGCTCGATAATAGGTGTCATAACCGGACACTGTCTAACAGGAAAGCACGCCACGAGACTAGGCGTATTCTCAAATGACTATTTCAGAAGCTGTATGGACGAGGAAGAGGAAGAAACTGTTCTTCATCTTCTCTGCACGTGCCCTGCTCTAGCTCGAAAACGCAAGAATTACCTAGGAGAATTCTTCTTTAAAGATCTAAACTATCTAAACTTTCTAAATCATATCGGTATAATCAGCCTCTCACGTTTCGTAAGGGACTCAAGCTGGTTCCATTGAGCTCAGGAGGACGCCTCAAGATTCAAGTGGTATCACAATGGTCCATTCAACTGGTGTGTCCCATTCCATCATGGACAGCCACTTTAACTTAACCTAAACTAAGAACGGAATATCAATTTTTACAAAATATGAGTACTATTTTTGCAGATTTTAATTTTTTATGAAAAAACGGACTGTTGGATTTTTATAAAAACAAAACTACTAAATATCAAAAACAATATTTTCTGTTGGATAAAAAAGGTTTGAAGGCGATATTTTTGAATTTTTTTAGTCGAAAGTAAATTTTTCCCAAGTTTTAGTATTTTTTTTTATTTTCATATTTTTTTTTTTAAATCTGAAAATAAGATTCTATCAAAATTTTACTGGATGTCGATAACAATTGTTCTTATAAGATAAAACCATCATAACATAAGTTGGAAGCTATAATCTAAATTTTTTTTTAATATATTTGTGTTGAAAATCAATTTTTACGAACTTTTATTAATTTTATTTTTAGGTTTTTATTTTTTGTAAAAAAACTGTCAAATCGATTTTTCTCAAAATTTGTCCTAATGTTTATGAGAAAAAATTAGTAAGAACCTATTATCTCAAAATTTTGAAAAGATATTTGAGTCGAAAATCATTTTTTACCAACTTTTGTTATTATTTTTTCGGTTTTTAATTTTTGTAAATAAACTGTCATTTCGATTTTTCTCAAAATTTTTCAGAATTTTGAAAACAATATTTTATACAAAACAAAATAGGTGTGAACCTAAATTTTAAGATTTTGAAAAGATATTTGAATCGATATTCAATTTTTACCAACTTTGAGCAATGTTTTTTTTTCTCAAATTTTTATCAGATGTCAAAAACATTATTTTTCGTTGCACAAAATTGTTTTGGAAATGAAATTATATTTTAGTCGTAAAACTTTGGAGGTGATATTTTTTTTCCGGGTTTTTGATTTATAAAAAAACCGTTAAATGGATTTTTTTTTCAAAAAATATACTTCTTTGATATCACGTTACAATATATCATATTAAATTTAATTCAAGGCTCTAGCGTTTTTGGTTCGTAACATATTTAGGGTTAACCAAAATGTTCACCCAATTTAAACTGCTTTGGTAAAAAAAACCACCCACGCAATTTTCTTGAGAGCCCTTTCTGCATTTTTCTGCCTTATTATCTGTAGAACAGAATTTATTTGAAATCGATATTTCTTCTGCTTCTTGAGCTATCGACGACGAAAAAACGTCGCGAACGTTCGGACGCACGAATGTACATGCAAGAACAGACAACTCTCTAAAACTCTTTTATTTCGACTCTATGGACCTTGAACCTTCGAGAAATGTCAAAATTTTCAATTAAAATAACTTTCTATGGGAAGTTAATGAATATAATCTATGTTTGCTATGCTGAATGGTTTTGAAACCGGTCTATAGCTCATATTTTAAATGTATATGGCTTATTCGGAAAACAAAATCATTCTACCTTCAGCATAATTTTAAATTTGAGAACTACTAGTATTTTAACATCCGTTTAAATTGTCAAAAAGAAATTGATTGACAGATGATACTTTTATAAAAAAAAAAATGAAGTATATAAATATTTCAAAAATGATTTTTAAACTACCTAGCAGCAATTTTTCAAATACGTTTTTATCAAGATTTGCTTAAGAACTAAAAAAAGTGACTTACCTATTTGAATAAATAATTTTTAAATTATACCTCCAACCAACCATCATAGAAAGTCAAATTCTCTCCCAACGTTACCGATACCGAATACGAGACCGACCGCGATACACGACGCGATTTGTTGAATATAGAAGAAAATTCAACTCAATTGAAATTTAAATAATTTAAAAAAAAAATACTTAACTCGAATACACATTCATTATATGTATTTATTTTTTTATTGCAAAATGAGAGAAAAATGTCCAAATTTTAATTTTCAAATTTAACCGCCAATTAACATTACACCATACCTACTTTCCGAACCAACCAACTAACGGACCCGCTGAGCTACGTGATGAATGAAAAAACTAAAATGAATTCTAACTCACTATTTATAAAACAACACCAAACTTTGAAATTATTTGATAATATTTAGCATAAACTTTAACGTTACCACTTATTTAAGATTTTATATGAATTTTTATACCACACACAATAAAATAAATATTTTAATTGATTTTATTGCTTTAAAATTCGAGTTACAAAACGATCGCCAATATAAGAATTTTACAAATTCCTACCGGAACTTCCGATTGACAAAGAAAAAAGATAAAGAAGAAGAATATGTGTAATGGCGAATGGCGGCGATTTTGTTAAACTATGAAATGGCAGCAAATTGATGGTGGCGTTCATCGTATCTTCTTTTTTGGGTTGAAATGCATGTAAATGGCTAAACCGGTTAGAAAAATGAATGAAAGATTGAATTTGAATGGAATATTAGTAAAATTCATTACTCAAAATATTTTTAATTGCAGAATAAATAGTTTTTTTTTTTTAAATAAAAAAAAGCTGCATAAATAAATCACAAAAAAGGGAACCTTATGTAAAAATAACTAACTTGATATTAATTTTCTTTGAATAATAATGTTTTGCAATAACCTGTCATTTAAGGAATTAAAACCGTATACAATCAGTAATAATTGAAGTTGTTTTAATGAAATTTTAGAAGTGTTAAACCAACCAATGGTTTATTCTCTTGTAGTAATTTTTTACAAAAATAAAAAAACTGTCAAACGAGTTTTCGATTAAAATAATTTTGAAACAATTTTTTTTTAAAAGATATTTAGGACAATTAATTCTATTTGTTTTAATTTAAATTGTTGTTTTAAGAAAATAGAAAAAACTTTCTATTGGGTTTTGTTTAAAATTGCAATTAACTTTAAATTCAATTATTAGTTAAATGTTAAAGAACTGTCACACGCATTTTCAATTGAAATACTTTAAAAGCATTTTTTTTAAAGATATTTAAGTCAATCAATCAATTTCTAATTTTATTAATTTTAATTTTCTTTTAGAAAACTAATAAGAACTGTTTACTTTATTTTTTTTAATTGCACAAAACTTTAATTTCAATATTTGGTTTAAGGTTAAAGAAGTTTAAAGACAATGGGACATATTAATAGTTCTTAAAGAGTTTTATTTTTGTTAAAAATTAACATAAGTTTATGTTATTCCTTGCCCATTTTTAAACAATAGCCTATAGTCTCAAAATAAATACAATAGAACCTTTGTTTAAGTTGTTCTTAACTCTATAAAACGTCAAAAATAGCCAAACTAATTGAAAAAAACTACATAACAAGACATTTTATTCAAAAGATTTAAAGCAAAAACAAAAATTTAAATGTCAGAAGATTTAACAATCGATCAAGATTTTGATATTTTGCTGAATGTTGAAATGTAACCAACCAACAAAGAACGAAACCACTGCTCTAAACGAATCAACAACACAAAGCTTTTGCTTTTTTTTTTTTTTTGGAGAAGAATTTTTGTATAGGTTGAAGAGAAATTGTACCACAATTGTAATAGAAACCTTAAACCCTTTTTTAACTAAACAGAGCTTATCAAATCCTTTAATAATAGCAAATGTGTCTAATCTGGATGTTAAATTAAGACTCCATATTCGCGTTAAAAATCGTGTTCTTTGTTCTCAAAGTTAATTTTACGAATTTTTAGTATGTTTTTGTTAAAAAAACTGTAGATAAGATTTGTTTCTCCTCAAATATCTTACGTAGGAAACATTATACTACCTACATGATAATTTAATCCAACAAATAATATCGTTTTTAGTATGTAGTCAAGATTTTTGAAAAATCCAACCAACAGTTTCTTCCAAAAAAGATAAAGAAAAACTATTACTAACTGAAAACTGGTCAACATTAATTTTTATTCAAATTAGGTACTCGAACAACAAATCGCTGTCGTTTTATGAAAACTTGTTAGGTCCATTTTGAGAAAAATGAGATGCAAACGCGAAGTTTATGCCAGTGACAAAATCCTTACTCTGTCAATACTTCCTAGGCTCTAAGATACAATGTTAATGAATAATAAGGAATAAAAGACAAGAACCAGTAGTGATATCGACTTGAAATAGATTTTTCTATACAGATAATAGTGAAGAAAGTTGAAGAAAGGGCTCTAAAGAAAATTGAGTGGGTGTTTTTTTTACAATAGCAGTATAAAAAAAGGTTAAAATTTTGGTTAACCTTAATTATCTCACCAACAAATAACGCTAGAGACTTAAATTAAATTTAATATTATATATTGTAACGTGATACCAAAGCAGTATATTTTTGGAAATAAAATCCAATGAACGGTTTTTTATACAAATAAAAAAAACTGACAAAAAAAATTTGTCACCCCAGAAAAATTTACGACTAAAATATGATTTCATCTCCAAATAGTTTTGAGCAACGAAAAATAATGTTAAGATGTCAAAAACAAATAAAAGTTTGAGAAAAATCGAATTGACAGTGTTTTTATAAAATATAAAAAACTAAAAAAACATTACTCAAAGATGGTAAAAATTGAATATCGATTCAAATATCTTTTCAAAAACTTGAAATATAGGCTTCAAACTTATCTTATAAAAATATTGTTTTTAACATTCTGAAAAATGTTGAGAAAAATCGAATTGACAGTTTTTTTTACAAACAAAAAAAAACCTAAAAAAATCTTTTCCAAACTTTGAGATATTGGCTGTAATTTACTTTTATATTTAAAAAAATATTGTTGTCAACATTCAGTCAAATTTTGAAAAAATCGAATTGACAGTTTTTTTTACAAAAAATAAAGTCTAAAAAAAAACAATATAAAACTTGTTAAAAATTTAATTTCGATTCAAATATTTTTCAAAGATTAAAAATATTGTCTTCACACTTATTTTATTTCACAGAAAATATTGTTTTCGATGTTCAGTAATTTGTATATAAAATCAAACAGTCCGTTTTTTCATAAAAAATAAAATCTACAAAAAATAGTACGCAAATTTGGTAAAAATTAATACGAGTTCATATAGACAAACTTTTAAGCAAGACAAATCGACAGACGGGATGGGAAGTTATCAGTGTGAGTCGCATCCCAGCCTCTTTTTTCTTTTCCAATTTGAAAAAGAACACAAAGAACAATTAAATCAGAAAATAAATAAATCAGATAGTAATAAAGTTCAGCTTTCAGTTGAATGAAAAAACGTGATCACTTGTCATTTTGACATAAGTTGACTTGAGAGAGATTTTGACTAACTTTCCAATAAATTTGATTTAATTGTAAATCAATTTTTTGACAGCTAGCCAATCAGAAACATGAAACTAGCCTTACATACAAGTCCATTACGGGGTCCGTAAAACCAGAAACACCACAATCGAATTTCGAAATTCTAATGATGGGGTGATTTAGGGCTCTTTTTGTGATAATTTAGTGCTCTAATCCCAACTTGGTTCAAAAATCCCTTTCCCCCAAAACTTGTGGCGTTCCCAGCTTGACGTTAAGCTGGAAACAGCACACCCTTAGGTTCATTATTTCAAAAAATTGATGATGAGGGAATTTAGGGTTTTTTTTTGTTTTTCGGCTAAGTTAGCGAAACTTCAAATTAGTATTTTACCCCTTACCCTCTAAATTGAGTCAAAAAGTTGAAATTTTTCGAGACTTTCTAAGCCAAACAAAATTTAAAAACTCTTTTAGGGCTCATTTAATGCTTGTTACGTGCTCTTATCCCGGTTTGGTTCAAAAATCCCTTCCACTTAAGAATTAAATTCAATAGTTCAAAAATGTATTAATTGCATTACCCTGACGAAATTTAAATAATTTTTAAGTTTGAAACTCAAAATTAAAATGTCTGTGCAGAATTTCGGTACCTGACGTTTAAAAAGAAATATAAAAAATTACATTTGTATTAAAAATAAGATAATTTGCAAACGAAAATACCCCTTTAATTTTTTTATTTGTTGTGTTTTACAAAGAAAAAATCAGTTTGTGATGACGTCACTACCAGGAAACTAAACTCCACAGGCTTAACTTATTTTATTTTGGAAATGTGTATAAACCAATTATATTTAAACAAAACTGTTCAACCAATGAGATCAAGAATTCCTTTTTTGAAATCAAAGTAACCTTCATTGGAATTCAAAAATTAACTAATCAAATTTGAATTTACGCATATTGAGATACGAACAATTTAATTTGATTACTTAAATTTTGAACACACGTTTGAAGGGGGAATTGATTTTTGAACCTACTCGTGATAAAAGCACTAAATTAGCACAAAAAGAGCCCTAAGTAACCCAATCATTACGATTTCGAAATTCGATTGTTGTGTTTCCAGCTTTGCGGACCTTCCATTACCTCGACTAAAACTGCCTAATGTAACTGAATCGAACTCTATCATTAGTTCCTTCGAAGAGTTCTTACGATCTGGTGCAACAATTCTAGAATAATTGCAGCTTAATTTTTTTACTTTTTAATATTTTTTAAATGTTGTTAAATGACTTGGCTTGCTTGTCTTGCTGCAGATATACTCGTAATTATCAATTAACTACTCGTATAAGGAAAAATTATATTTTCATTTTCCACCTCATAAGCTGATAGCTTGATATTTAAGAGCGGCTTCTGCTCCAGATACTTTTTACAAAACATTTGTATTGTAAGTTTCAAAAATCTCCTTATAAACTTGAAATTCTGTTCTTGAATGAAGTCCTAAACCATAAAAATTTCTTATCCGTCCACATTTTAACATTAAACTCACTCTTTCCGCTCCCATCAGATTGATATAAGAAATGAATAAGAGATGTAAATGTAATACTGTGACATTTGTAGTCAAATACATATTATATTGTACATAATTGCAAATTTTATTTTACATCGTATTAAACTGTTAATATAAGACCAGGGCATAATAAGTTGCAAAATTGTTGCACGATTTTCTTCAACATTACGAAACCAGGTTAACTTCATCGAATCGTGAACGCCCCTCATGCATTTCAACCGAAAAGAGATGGTATGATGAACGCGACCAACAATCCCATACCCATTTCCTAATTTACGGAAATCGCCGCCATTCGCCATCACAAATTCTTTTTATATTCATTCCTCTTTATCTTCGTTCTTCGTTAACCGGAACCGGAGGCATAGGCACACCATATATACTCATATATGGTGTGTCTATGACCGGAGGTGGCAATCAGTTCAGTTTGTGAAATTTTGTTCTTGCGATCGTTTAGTAATTCGAATTAAAAACGAAATAAATTAATTAAAATATTTATTTTCTATGTGCGATATAAAAATTTCATACAAAATGTTAAGTAAGCGGTAAATTTAAAGTTTATGCAAGAAAATATAAAGAAATCTCAAGGTTAAGTGTTTTATTTTGAAATTTGTGAATTAGAATTCAATTCTTTTGTTTCATTCTACACGTAGCTCAGCGGGTCCGTTAGTTGGTCGGTTCGGTTCGTAGATGTCGTAATGTTAAATGGCGGTTAAATTTGAAAATTCCAATCTGTTCTCTTTGGCGTTTAGTTTGTCTCTCATTGTGCAGTAAAAAAGTGTATCGAAATAATAAAGGTCTTGAGTGTTTTTTGTTTGAAATAAGTTAAATTTGAATTTAATTGCATTTTTTTTCATACATTCAACTAATCGCGTCGCGTCGCGTCTCGCGGTCGATCTCGGTATCGGTAGTGTTGAAAAAGGAAGTGAATTTGGTATGTCGGTTGTTTGGATTTGGGGTAAGTAAATTTATTCTGCTTTACTGTTTTAAGAGAAATTGTAAGAAATTCAGAAATGATTTTAGTAGGATACTAACATGTTAAAAAGATATTTAAAATAAATGCTTTAAAAAATCATCATACAGTAAGAGATTATTAACTATATTTGTCGAGTCTTACCTAAGCGTTCAAAACACGAGTTTTAGATGTCTTTAACATTTTTGAAGAGTCATATTTTAAGAACCTCATTTATTAGAATAGGGGTAATTGGTGATAGGTGCATCAAAAAGCTTGAGCCTGTAGGTTGAGCTCAGGCAGGATGAAAATCGTTCAGAAAGGGAGGTAGGTATATTTCTTCCAAATTAAACGGCTGGGCAGTTTTATAATGTTTTTTTTTCTGTCTAAAATCTAGCTATTAAAAGTAGCTCTGCATTTTTCCCAAAATGTTGCCGATTTATCGGAATTCTTTGCTAAAAAATTCAAAAGATATTGAACAAAATTCAAAGAATTTTAACTTCTCAAAAAGTGTAAGTTCTTAGATTTTGAATATATTTTTATTTTCCCACTTGGGTAGTGGGCAGTTTTTGTGCGTGTGATAACTTTTTAAGAGAACACCTAAAATAATTTAAAAAAAAGGGACTGGGATGCGACCCACACTGATAACATCCAATCAAGCCTGTTGATTTGTCTTGCTTAAAAGGTTTGCAGTTTTTCGTGTTTTGTTAAAAAAGTTATCAGTTAAATTGTTCTAAAACAAATTAAAAATCTCCAACAACATTTTGCATAAATAATGAAATAGTTTGATTTCAACATTTTTTTTCGGTTACGATATTTTTAGTCGAAAACCAATTTTGAGTTATTTTAGTAGAATTTCGTAAAAGTTTTTATTTCTTGAATAGAAAAATACAAAATGGATGAATGGAATGAATTTGAAGTCAATACCTTCTATTTCTCATGAGATATCGAAAAACCGGACATCGTTTTTTACCAAATTTGCGTATTTTTTTTGTAGTTTTTAATTTTAGTATGAAAAAATCTGACTGTTAGATTTTAATAAAAAAATTCAAATCAAATGGGGTGGCGCAACAGTCCGTTGTGAACCAGGGCCTAGTGACTTACAACTCTCAACCATTCCTGTGTGCGAGTACTGTTGTCAGGAATGGAAGGGAATAAAAAAATTACTGAATGTTAAAAATGTTAAGATCCAGAGATGGGTCCATAGTGTTGACAAAATTTTCCCACGATGCTCTCTTTGAATGTATTGATTCTCCAGACGAGTGATTGAAAGACTAAAACTATTTTATAATATTTTGTTTTTTTCTTTACTAAAGTCTTTAGCCATATTTTTCCATAATGGTCTGGAATTTTTTCCCTAGAGTAATTGCTCCTTCATTAGCATTAAAATTGAGGTCGCATCCGTAAAAATTTGCAAGATCTTGCCATTCCTTGACGCAGTTTGTGTTGTTTGCTTGCAGATGCTTCATTACAATTTTTGGTAACCACCTTTCTTCCATTTCCATAACTTTTACTATATAGTCAAAGTGCAGCTTTAGCGTTACCAAAATAAGGGGTGAACATCCTGCTTCTATATGGATCATTTAATTTGGCGTTTTGATGAGAAGTCGTTTTAATAAGAACATGGGTTTTTACCCATAACTTTTTGTAAAATTGGTTTAATTAAAAGAGAGGTACAGCAATGGAAAGATTCCTAGACCACTAGAATATAAGGATTCTCAACTTGAATTTTTTGGATTAAGTGTTTTTGAAAATTTTAAAAATTTCAGATTTTCTACAAAAAATAAATATGTAAAATTCGGTTTTTTGGGTTCTGAGGCCCCAAAATTTTTTAAAATAAAAAAAATTTAAAATGGGAAAAAAAACCGGAACAATAATCAAGAAGATTTTCGAATTCAGAACAGATTAATCCTATAACAAAGTATTGCGTTCTTTTGGCAAAGAAAATGGAAGAAAAGAGACTGAGCGATGTTTGGTAAACAAGTTAAGCAACCAAAGGAATGGCAGTGAACAACTTGCTACATATAAATAAATTGATGTGACAAATCTTGTGACTAACGAAATTGTTCGTTTCAAATTTGAATTTTCAATTTTGCCCAAACCTTCCATTTCTTCTTTCAGAAACCTCAAATCATAGTGAGAAATTGCATTATGCTGATAAGAACCTGAGCTCCTTCTCTCTCCGATACCATCTTCGAATTTTGTTTAATGAAATTCTACAATTCTACCATTGTTTTATTAGGCACAAATTTATTGTAAAGTTACTATATTTAGGACAACTGGGATCTTATCTATACATAGCTTAGCTCTTATGGGGAAGGACTTGAGTTCTATAGAAGTAAACATATTATCAATTTCTCCATCGCTCGTCGTCATTTATATACAAAAAGCCTCGCCTCATTGCCAAATTTTAGGCCATGATACTACAGACCTACAGAGGTTGATACATACAAACAAAATGTCATTCACGTATAAAATCATCATTAAGATGCAAATCAAACAGGATGTTGGTACTTTAGAAGATATGTTTGTAGGTGCATTTATACAATTATACACACAACTAGTTCATATCCGTCCA
>NC_079148.1:138447925-138503137 GCF_945859685.1 Eupeodes corollae | reverse complement strand
GCTACTTACTTACTTACTTAAGGTGGCGCTACAGTCCGGGGCGGACCTGGGCCTCAACCAACAAGCGTCTCCAGCCAGATCGGTCCCTAGCTAGCTGTCTCCAGTTTCGCACGCTAAGTTGGTTGAGGTCCTCTCCCACCTGGGTGCGCCACCTGAGTCGCGGTCTTCCTCTACTGCGCCGTCTCTCGGGATTGGATTCGAAGACCTTGCGGGCTGGAGCGTTGATGTCCATCCGCTCTACATGACCTAGCCATCTAAGCCGTTGGACTTTGATTCTGCTAACTAGGTCAGTGTCGCTGTACAGCCCGTACAGCTCGTCGTTATATCTTCTCCTCCATTCTCCATCTATGCGTACGGGACCAAAAATCGCCCGAAGAATTTTTCTCTCGAAGCATCCTAAGACGCTCTCATCTTTCTTTGACAGGGTCCAGGCCTCAGCGCCATAAATGAGAACCGGGATGATGAGTGTCTTATAGATGGTGATTTTACATGCTCGAGAGAGGATTTTACTTCTCAATTGCCTTCTAAGTCCAAAGAAGCAGCGATTTGCAAGAGTTATTCTTCGTTTGATGTCAGCGCTGATGTCGTTGTCTGCATTAATAGCGGTGCCTAGGTAGACAAATTGCTTAACTACCTCAAAGTTATAGCTGTCCAGTGTCCATGGTAACATTTTGTCCAAGACGTCGTCCTTCAGTGTCCTTTTTTGATGACAGCATATACTTGGTCTTGCCCTCATTGACCACTAAAACCCATCTTCTTCGCTTCCGTCGCAATGCTCAAAAACGCTCCACTGACATCACGCTTTGATCTTCCACTTATGTCAATATCATCTGCGTATCCGAGTAATTGGATGGATTTTTGGAAGATTGTGCCTCTAGTGTTGACGGTTGAGTTTTGCACAATTCTTTCCAGAACGATGTTGAAGAAGTCGCATGACAGTGCATCGCCTTGTCTAAAACATTTTTTGACATCAAATGCATCGGTAAGATCTTTTCCGACCTTGATAGAGCAGCGTGCATTCTCCATCGTCATTCTGCACAAACGGATAAGTTTGACAGGGATGCCAAAACTAGACATTGCTCGGTAGAGCTCTTCCCTATAGATGCTGTCATACGCGGCTTTAAAATCGATAAAGAGATGGTGGGTATCAATTTGAAGCTCCTGGGTTTTTTCCCAGATCTGCCGTAGTGTGAATATTTGGTCGATAGTGGACTTTCGTGGTCTGAAGCCACACTGATAAAGACCAATCAGGTTGTTGACGAATGGCTTCAGACGTTCACATAATACGGCAGAGAGGATCTTATACGCAATGTTAAGGAGACTGATGCCTCTGTAGTTGGCGCAGTTTAGAGGGTCTCCTTTTTTATGTATCGGGCACACTATGCTGAGATTCCACTCATCGGGCATGCTTTCTTCCGACCAAATTTTGCAGATGAGTTGGTGCATGCTCCCTACCAAGTCATCGCCTGCTGCTTTGAATAGTTTGGCGGTGATGCCGTCAGCTCCAGCAGCTTTGTTTGACTTAAGTTTAGATATAGCTATCTTCACTTCGTGAAGGTCGGGTAGGCGGAATTGTTGATCTTCGTTGCCGAGGTTGAGTCATTCTATCTCCCTTACAGCGGAATTCGGTTCGTCATCGCAGTTATATAATTTGGAGAAGTGATCTTTCCATATTCTCAGCATCGACTGTGGTTCTACTACGATGTTCCCTTGATCGTCTTTACAGGCTTCGGTTCGTGGCTGGTACCCTTGGGAGGTTTTTTTTACCTTTTGGTAAAATTTACGAACCTCATTCCTGTTGTGACATCCCTCTATCTCCTCGGTCGCGCGCCTCTCATGCTCTCTTTTTTTCCGTCTAAGAAGCCGGTGTTCCTCTCTCCTCTTCTTCTCGTAGAGCTCGCGAGCAGCTCTCGTCCTTTTGTGCAGCGCCGTTTTGTATGCCTCTTGTTTCGCTGCGTGAGCTTGCCGGCATTCGTCGTCAAACCAGGGGTTTCGCTGTGGTTGCCGTGTGAAACCTAGCACTTCAGAGGCGGCATCTCTGATGGCTGCAAGGCAATGTTGCCACTGGTTTTCAATGCTTAATGCATGAAGCATAGGACTCCTTAGGAGGTTATTAGAGACTCGATCGGAAAAGGACATGGCAGTCTCTTGCGATTGTAGCCGTCTAACGTCGAATCTTCTCACAGTACTTCCTTGTTTTGGCTTGGATCGGGATATCCGTAGCCGTACCTTGGCTACAACGAGGTAGTGGTCCGAGTCAATGTTGGCCTCTCGGTATGTTCGGATATCCTGTATACTGGAGAAGTGTCGTGCGTCGATCGCAATGTGGTCAATCTGGTTGACGGTTGATTGATCAGGAGATTTCCATGTCCCCTTGTGGATATTAAGGTGAGTGAACAGTCAATCCATCCGTATCCGAAGCTTGTTGGTGCTACGGAACTATGAAAGCTTTTACGTGGCCAGGAAGTCTCCCCGACGCACAACCTCCAACCTGGAGGGCCAGATTCTTAGTTTAACTCCAAGGATGGGGAGCCGGATAAAACCGCTCCTTATAGGCCTGGGCTCCGAATAAGTCGAAGAAGTCCTATAAGGTGTTCACTAAGTAGTTCAACCTTACTGGAACTGTAGACGCCACCGTTGATTTCATCTCGGGAATTACTCCGCTGCCGTCTGGATAAGGAGAGGTGCCTTATCGTTTGCTGCCCCAAACAACTTTCCACTGGGGTTGGAACCCAATCTCCAGTTGAAATACTAGGCACCCGATTTTCACCACAGGGAGGTGAGACTAGGAGTTGGTAGACAGAGGTTGGTTTTGACAAAAACCTGTGGACGCATATGTCCTCTTGAATGCACATGTCTACCATTTGAACATCTATTGTTTTCAACATTCAGTAATTTTTTTATAAAAATCTAACAGTCACTTTTTTCATGAAAAATTAAAATCTACAAAAAAAGTGCGCAAAATTGGTAAAAATTAATGTTCAATACGATATTTAGTGAATAATAGAAAACATTGACTTAAAATTAATTTCATTTATCCAATTTGTATTTGTGTATATAATAAATAAAAAATTTTAGGAAATGCTACTAAAATTGGTAAAAATTCGTTAACGACTAAAATTTTCGTTAACAGGTATAAATTTTGAGATCAAGTTATTTTATTATAATATGCAAAATGTTATTGGTTAATTTTAAATTTTTTAAGAAAAATTGAACTGATAACTTTTTTAACAAAACACGAAAACCTACAAACTTTTTAAGCAAGAGATATCGACAGACGGGATAAGAAGTTATCAGTATGGGTCCCATCCCAGCCTCTTGTTATTAATATAGGAATTACAACAAAGAATAACAAAAGGTAAACAGCAAAATAAAAATTCATTAAATTGAAAAAACAACTAAACTTTACATAAAATTGTTTATGATGAAAAACCTAAACGGTCATAACACCTTAATAAAGTCGTTAACAGTTCTTTTTTTGAAAAATAATTATTTTGAAATAAGAAATAGTTCAATAATTCGTACATCATTTAATTTTTCAACTTGATCGAAGTTTTAAATCAAGAACAAGTCATTTGTAATTCTACGAGTCTTTCAAAAACATTAAACTGCTCTCCTGGAAAATGAGTGAAATAGACTTTAACGAGTTTTTTCTTATGACCACTGATTTATAATACATTTTTGTCAGATGCTGTTTGCCTCTAAATTAATTGATGAAATATATTTAGTCATTTTTTAAAATCCTGTATCTAAAAAACGGTTCCTATTTTTCACGGCTCTAAGGATTGTCGAAAAAAAATTAATGTATTTTATTTTTTTTTAAACTTATATAAATTCAAATTTAAATTAAAATTTTTGAAAACGAATTTATTTTCTTGAAAGTGATATTTTTAAACAGAATCTTCAAACACAGAAGAAGACCCACAACCCTGTTCTTCATTTGAATTACATTTTCACCTTTTTCTTTTTTCGTTTTATGCATATTTGTAGCTTTCTTTAAGACATCTTTTCATGTGACAGCCTAATTCACTTTGTTTAAGGAAAACACAATTTTGTTTACATAAAATAACATTAGTTGAAATTTTTGAACCAAAAACCAATATTTCGAATTAAATTAAAAAAGTCACTTAATTTTGTCCTTTTTTTTAGTAAAAGCAAAAAAATAAACTCATTGAACAAATTAAACTTCTATGAGTTATTAACAAAAAACTAATAAATAAATGTTTCATGGTTTCGTAAGAACTTTTCTTTTGAACCATACATTACATTTCAAATTTCAGTCTTTTTGAAATTTTTTATTTGCAGTGCCTTTTTTAAAAATATTAGAATTTCGACATTTGTTTTTTTTTCTTTTCTAAAATTTTTATTTATTTCTGATAGTTTTATTAATATATATTTATTAATTTTTAATTCGAATAATTTTCGCATTAATTTTTTTTAATGGAAAATGTTTTTAACTTTCAATAAATGAAAATTATGTTTTTTTAGTTAAAGTTATGCCATTCTTTGAATTCATTAATATTCTTTTAAATCTGTTTTTCTAAATTTGTTACTGCAACAGTTTGTTGCTTATAAACATATTGTTAATTTTGTGTCTATTACGGTTTTTACTAAATAACAAAAGCTTAGCAAATATTTTTCATCGTAAAAATAGGCAAACTGATTTAAACCAAGAAATGTATACCCTTATTTTTTTCTTCATCCTGAATTGCTTATTCTTCACTATTTGTAATTTTATTTCTTGTCCTAATTTTGGATTTCAAAATATAAATTCGTGGCACTCTATGGAACCAATTCCATTCCCAATGATTTATTACTCTTAACCATCCCTTAGTGAAAGAACGAATGTGTCTTGAAATTGTACATTGCAAATTCAAACGACTAATTTAAGGAGTCCCTTTTTATGAATTTCCAAGAATTATTACTCTAAAAGACTGTCCAAGTCACTTCAAGAAGCAGTAAAAGAAAAGAACATAAATGAGTATATTTCCATTTCCCAAAAATGTTCATTTTTACAGAGGCTTGACTTGTACAATAATATTGTAAATTTACAGAACCAATTTCCAGAACAATGAAAATACTAAATTATTTCTTCAAAATATTGAAACACGCAAAAGAAGAAAAAAAAACCGTCCTTCATAGAGCATACCATAGCAAAAGAAGCATTACGTGAAAAATGTAGAACGAATTGGTAGTATATTGCAAATGATACACTTAGAAATGCTTTCCTTTTTAGTATTCTATTAGGAAAAAATCCTGAAAATCTCAATGCTGATCTAAAATGATAAATTTTCCCTTGGCACTCGTTTTGAATACTCTATCCGTATCTATGTATGCATGTACAATGTAGGTTCTTCTTTCCAGAGTGTTTATATGAATAAAAGGATGGTCTGTATGTGTAGCACCTGCTCAAGGACCAATGTGAACGTATAAATCATTCAGTGAATATCCTTTCCTTTGTTATTTTGTGTGTTTTTTTTTTTTTTTATTTTTGCTGCTTCAGTCTTTTTTGGGAATTCAAAACGATTCCCCAATGTGGTAAGAGAAATATACGTTATACGTGATACCTTCTGCAGAAATCTCCCAACAGACAGAAAAAAATCATGTGATTTTCACTTTGGATTCTCCTTCTGCTCCTAACCCAGAACCAGCGCTTCCTCGTCGTTGTCGTCGTCGTCGTTTAGAAACATGATCGTCCTTCCCAATCTCAATCTCAAGCCCCACCTCTCACACTCAATTCAGCATGGTTTTGAATAAAATTATCATCCTTGCCTGGCTATCGTCACATGAAGTGAATGGATTAATAACTATACAGAGCCGAAGGTATGTGTGTGGGGGTAGACCATATTTTGTCCCCCTTGACGAACAGAATGAGGGGATTCATTTTTCTTTCAATTTTTTTCTTTTGTTTCCAGTCGAGTGAAGTTGGCAAAAAGGGTCCTTTGCGCCTTTTGTTGATAATGTGTGCACCTAAATACTCCTGCTGACAGGACGAAAAAAAGAGTTGAAATCCAGAAACAAATAAACACCCAAGTTATCTTTTAAAGTTTCAAACAAGTTTAGTGTTTTGTGTATCTATAGTGTCGTATTTCTCTTCTCGAAATGTTTGTCTGTTTCGACTTTTTTTTTTCTTGCAACTTAAAAGATTTTGTATATGGGAACATAAATACTGCCGCTGTCCATGAACGAAAATTTAGGATACATTGAAAAATGAAGAAAGAAAAATAAACTATGTACAGCAGCAGCAGTGCTGCCAAATCTGTTGCTGTTTTTCTTCTTTATTTTTGTTGTTGTTGCAATTTTCTGTGCTATATTTGAGGGAACTTTTTTTTTCTTCATCTTTCAAGTAAAAACAATTATTTTTGCACAGATGGTAGGTAAATTTCTACACCTGTCAGCGAAATACTGGGATTTTTTTCTTCATTTTCTTTTGGCTTTCCTCTCTGCCAATTTCCGTTCGTTTTTTTTCTTCATCTTCTTTCCAATTTTAAACTTTTTTTTTCTTTCGTTTTTGATTTAGCTTGAAAATGTTTTGGAATTTATGCAAGGCGAGGGATTGTGAGAGCTCTCTCTCTTTTTTACTGTGTGGGTACCTTACCTACCTTACCTACGTTTTAGGTGGATTTTTTTTCTTTTTTTCTTGGAAAAATATTGTGTCGTTGCTCATTTAAAACGTCCTTGATGGCATTAAAGCTTGTACCATAATATTTATTTATAATTTTTTTCAGGTTACCTTTAGGGTGAAAAGTGTATCTTTTTTTTGCTCTTTTCTTTTATGAGGAGAAAGACATGTTTCAGTACGTCACTTATGCATTGACATAACCCAGTGCTCACCGTTTTTGAAATTACATACTTTCAAGTGTAGGTATGATGTTTAGGTGATGTGAAGAGAATCCTCAGAGGGGCATTTTTTCACTGAAGACTTTATTTCTAAAGAAGCAGTGTTTCAAGGCTAAAATATAGCACTTGGTTATACGAATGTAGCGGAGACAGGAAACATTTTTTTCACAGGCAAAACAACAATATTTTTAGTGGGTCATTCTTTTTATGATTCTTTAGTTGATAGTTGATTCGAAAGCTGTCAAACTCAATTGTCATTTGAAGTGTTACAGTATTAGTTGAATTTTAGAACTTTACGATAATGGAGAAAGTATTGAATCAAAATGGTTTTCACGCATTACGCAATGATTATGGTTATCAGAATCCACACCAGCAAAACCATGTGAATTGTCATTGTCACGACTTTGAGACTTTCAAGTGATATCTAAAACTCCACAAAATTTGAACTTAGGTTTTTTGGCCTTTTGTTAGTTGAAAACCTAGAGAACCCAAAAAGACATTTTTTTCCTGTAGTTAATAGTTTTAAATACAATTCATTGAAAATATACTGTTTTTGAAAGTTAGTGTCTCTTTTTACTTCAAAGTTTTAAATTTTGAAGTTTTTTTTTTAAACTCTATACGTACTGAAACAATTTAGGCTTAAAACCCATTGATAAAACTAACATACTCCACAGTTAATGGACTGGTAGATTTCCTGTTAAACTTTACCTTGGAGCTTGCTTAAACCTCTTTTCATCTCTCAAGCTCATTTCTCCCCAAGTACCATTAATACTAGGTTTTCATTCTAAACTAGAAATTCACATTTTGAAAAGATGCAATCACAAACGATGCGAGTTTCATGCCATAAGGCATTATTTTACAATCGAAGCGAATCGCTTATATCGTGAGGGACATTCTGTTTTTCAATTCCAAAGAGGAAAAAGAACACATTTGTAAGGACATTTAAATTAGAGGAAAACTACGCACATAAACCAAACATGAACTGACGACACGACCCAAAGAAAGAAATGTGCCAACGATAACAAGAATCGAAGGGATCTCATTATGTACTGTATTTACGTATTGCTCCATATTTTCCTATGCGACATTACAAAAAGGACGAAAAATCCGCAACAGCATCAGATGTAGTAATAGTAGCAGTATGAAAAAAAAACATTGACAATAGCCGCAATGAAGGTGTATTGTTTTTGTGTGTTTGGTTCTCTTCGTCGTCGTCGTCCTTGTCGTTGTCGTCGATATTATCTCTATGATATGGAACACTACTTTTACGCAAAAGTCTATGGTTTATAAAATTGTATGAACAGAACATAATGTTGCAGGAAAACATGCAGAACATGATCATAAAAGATGTTATTTTTCATGTAATGATTTCCATCGCTACATCCTGGCTATAACATAGAAAAGAACACAGAAATACAATGCAGTGAATTGATGATGATGATGATGGAGGAAAATGGTAGGTATATGTAAGTATGTTTGTATTTATAGGTAAACTAATAGTACAATATACCAATATTCCATATTACTGATAACGTTAAATATATGTATCGTCGAACAGACAAAAAATACACTATCCTGAGTTTCTCAACAAAACAAACAACATTTTTAATATAGAAAAACTTCGTGTTTGCTTTGGAAGAAGGAATAAAACGTGATACATATGACTGCAAAACGTTAAAGGAACAAAACATATGTTGTACACATAAAACAATCAATTTCCTACCAAAATATTGTCAGATTCCCTTCAGTCGAAAATTTATTTTACTCACTTAACTTATTTTAAGTTTTCAAATTTGTGGGGAAGTAACTGATTTACTGATCTATACCGAACCTTCAGTAGTTTTCCATTATACTTATCAGTTGTAACACATAAAGACCTTAACGTCAAAATTATCGACTCCAGCGTAGGTAGAAGTTTTCATGATACCTAACTTTTCTGGCAATAACCATTCAAGAATTTCTGCTATCTGATTTGTATTCTTGTCATTCACATTTGTTCAAAATTGTAGAAATGAAACATTTCTAATTGTTCTAACCTGCAATAGAACTTTATTGCACATTAAAGCTTTAAAAAACTCAATGAAATAAAAAAGTAAGTATACGCCCAAGTGAATCAATTTTAGCGAATAGCAATAATTAGAAAAATTAATAATTTTAGAAAATATCGATTGGAGTATAAGGAAAGGCTTATTCCATGCTAAAAAGCTAATACAAAATAATTTAAATAAAAAGTACGTATACGCCTCAGTGGTGGTTACATGGTGACATGCTTGTCGACTTTTGTAACGAAAATTGTCCTGAAATTGGTGGGACTGTCACATGGGTGCACCCAGATGGTCATACCGAAAATCAAATTGATCACATCATGATTCAGCAGCGATGGAGGAAGTCTATGTGTGATGTCCGAAATATAACAAATGCCGATGTGGGAAGCGACCACCATTTGGTTGTCATGAGTCTCAAATTTAAAACCGCGGCTGTATAAAGACAATCGCAGAATGCAGCAAGAAAGCCAACATAAGTCGTACGTAGCTAAATCAACACCCTTAACTACAGAGCTTCGTCATTAAATGAGAGTGTTGACTCAGATGTTGACGAGATGTGGGGTGAAATTAAAAGTGTTTTCATGGAGGCTGGATCCAAGACCGTACCTAGGCATACGAAAGTTAGTGACTCTTGGATATCTCAAGACACCTGGGAAAAAATCGAGCTTCGTAAATCGTTGAAGCTGCAAATAAACGCCGAGACAGACGCTCAACGAAAGGCTGAATTGTGAAACGAATATCGGATTGCACACAAGATGGTCTATCGTTGTGTGAGACGTGACAGGAGGGAGAGGATAGATGGACTTGCTGATAATGCTGAAAACGCTGCAAGAAGAGGAGATATCCGAGAATTGTTCCAATTATCCAAGGAAGTTTATCGATGTGGATGGGACACTATTGCTATCAATTGAAGATCAATTTCGCAGGTGGAAGGATCACTTTTTTGCCCTGTTAAATGGGGACCGCGTTGAACAGAGTGCTGAAGTGCCCCATCTTAACAAGAAAGCGCAGATCCCGCAGGGGTATTGAGAACGAACCCCCTTCAGTAGCGGAAATTGAAACTACGATTAATCTCCTCAAAAATAACAAAACAGCCGGCCTTGACGAAGTACCAGCGGGATTCCTGAAAGCTAATCCCTCCACAGCAACTAGTATTTGGCATCCACTTATAGAAACTGTTTTGGAAATCGAAACCTATCCCAGGGAATGGAAGTATGGAGTGATTGTTCAGGTGCCAAAAAAAGGTGATCTCAAGAACTGCAACAATTGGCGTGGTATTACCGTTTTGTCCGTTTTCCCAAAGCTAATGGCAACTTTAATCTTTGAACGGATAAAGGCTAGAATTGAGACTACACTCAAAAAGAATCAGGCTGGCTTCAAACACCACTAAACCTCTTGTTTGCAGATTTTAAGAAGGCCTTTGACAGAGTTAACCGAGAATGTATATGGAGATCACTTCTTGGGAGAGGAATTCAGACAAAAATTGTTGCCATTATATAGGAGTCCTACAACAATGCGAGGTGTTTCGTGTTGCATAATGGGCAGCTATGCGACTCATTCGAGGTGCGTCAGGGTGTGAGACAAGGGGATGTTTTATCGCCAATTCTTTTTCTGCTGGCGATAGATGATTTTCTGACGGCCAGCGTCGGTAAAACTGAGAGGCATGGTATTCAATGGAGAACGTTTGAAAGACTTAGCCATATAGCAAAAAGACAAAAATAATGCTAACAGGCCCCCCAACACAACATCGTATTATTCTGCATGACAGGCCTTTTTAAGAGGTCGAACAACTTAATTACCTCGGAAGTAAAAAGCAGAATAAATAAAGCTCACGTTGCCTTTGGTGCTTTGTCCCAAATTTGAAAATCCAGTCAAGTCTCCTTACGCACTTAACTGAGATTCTTCGAATCTAATATGAAATCCGTACTATTATATGCTTTTGAAACATGGAAAGTCTCGGCAACCATCTCGAGAAAATCGCAGGCTTTTGTGAAACGCTGTCTGCGTCACGTGCTTTAAATTCGCTGGTCACAAACAATATCTTACTATCAATTGTGGCGTAGGACAGGTCAAAGGCGCGTGGACATCGATATCAGAAAGCGCAAATGGCAATGAATTGGTCACACACTGAGGAAACCAAACGATGATATTGCGAAGCAGTCCTTTGAATGGAATCGTCAGGGGTCACGGTGGGTTGGATGACCAAGAACAACATGGAAATCTACAGTGCCATCGGAAGCTAACTCCCAGAGAAAGACGTGGCCACAGTGCAGATCGAGAACGATTGAGACGTTTTGTTCAGGCCCTATGCCCCTTACGGGGTTAGAGGACCTGATGATGATACGCCTCAGTGAACCAATTATGTTTTTCTTCAGGTTTGGTACATCAAAGTCACTTTTAAAAGTTTTATTTTTTTATAATAATTTGACTTACGTTTACTTCAAGGCCTCTAGGAATTAATAAGGATATTCTTAATTACAAGGTTTTATAAAAATTCAATTTCTGCGAAAGAACCAATCAATTTAAATGGAAAATGAAAAATCGAAAAAATTGACATTTTTTCCTTCATCTTATAAAATATTCTTTAAAAAGGATTTTTTCTTCAAAGGTAGTACGAATCCTTGTACCTATATTGAACTCATTAATATTCCTCCCGACGACGACGACGTGGCGTTAATAGTTTTTGAAAAATTGTTAACACAGGCATAAGAATGAATAAAAAATCCTTACACAAAAAGGCGCAAATAGATAACTTATCACTGTCCATTTTTATTTATTGGTATAAAATCTTCTTAAGATATTATTTCAAAGACCTTCTACTGATGCAAACAATAACAACAATGGAAAGAGACGTGTGTATATCTTTTGAATGTAAATAAAAATATTTGGAAAAAAAACGCTTTTAAATGGTTTCTTCCGGTCAGTGAATTTATAGAAGGAAAATTCTCTTATTCCAATTTACTATTATATTGGAAACGGAAGGAAAAGGAAGTTGTTATCTCTTCTTTTCAATTTACCCAAATCAAATAAAATACAATAAAAAAATACAAGAAGAAAATACGACTCCCACGTCTCATTTTTTCTTAAGTGACCCCAATCAAGTATCTAACAATGTGCAGAAAAATGGTCTTCTGGCTTACCCTTTATTTTTCTTCTTTTCACGAACAATGCTTGAAAGAAAAACGAATTCTTACCCCCAATCCTCTGCCAATACAAATTTTCAATTCTATATTTGTTTTTTGCATTTGAAAAGAAAACTTTTTTTTTATCCCTCCGCCTTTCCGCAATTGCACAATATCTAGACAGATTCAGTTTTAATAGACATAAAAGAGTCTCACATATGCTTGAGTCTCAACACAAACAAAAAAATCATACCCTTGTTTGATATAGAAATGTCATAGTTTTTGAAGGAAGACAACAAGAAACCCCCAGTATTCAAATGCTTTTCCATATTATTCGGGATGCTTTGTGTTGTGTATTTTCATTTTTCTTTCAATTCAAGAAGAATAGGTATTCTATGCATAATCCACATATCATCTGTTGGGTTTGACTTAATCTCTACTATTTTCCCAAAGGAGCAAGACAGACAGGGCAATGTATTTTGTTGATATGTTGTGCTCATTCGCAATGAGATTGCGTCATAATCACAGACGCATCGCATTTCAACAATGGGGGGGAATATGCAAACGATATCCTAATGAGTTCTGTGAATTTCAATTCAATAGATGTTCAGAGGTAGTAGTACCCGTGGCATGATGGTTAGTGCGTTGGACTGTCATGCAAGGGGCTTGGGTTCAATCCCTGCCTGTGCCACCTTAATTTAAAAAATTAATTTTCGCGGGTACTGCCTCTTGCGAGGAATTGACAATTTCTTCAAGAGTAATTCTTGTCATGAAAAAGTGCTTTCTCAAATTAGCCGTTCGGATTCGGCCTTAAATTGTAGGTCCCTTCCATTCCTGACAACAGTACTCGCACACAGGAATGGTTGAGAGTTGTAAGTCACTAGGCCCTGGTTCACAACGGACTGTTGCGCCACCCCATTTGATTTGATTTGAGATGTTCAGAGGTAGATTGATGTGAGAGAGATAATGGAGTATTTTTCAGACAGGAGACATTTTTGAGAGAACAAAAAATGAACAAAATTCTTACCAATTTCCTGGTAGAAAAATCGTACGAAGAGGTTGTTTTGTTTACCTCATACGGAGAAGAAGTATTTTGAATGTTAAAATACTAAAACAAGATAACAGTGAAAACAATTTTTTTCTAGAATTATGCTCTTATTGAATATTTTTCGTCTCAATACATAAAGAGATACATAAGTAAATCATATAGTATATTTTTTGATAAAAAGGGAGTTATTCATCTAAAAGGCTTGCTTTAATTCTTAGGAACAATATTTGTACAGACATTTTTTAGTTTCTGTTTGATTGAAATGAAAAAACAGTAATAGTTTATTTTTCAAAGAAGATCTACTTAATTGAAAATCAAAATCAATATAATTTAAAGGTTTGTTTCTTTGACACAGCGGAGTATTGGTTAATTCTTCGCGTAATTAACTCTGTGTACATCTTCTCGAAACAAACAACGTATTCGAAGTTGTTGCAATGGAGCATACAAATTTACGTCTATTTCCAAGTGATTGAATAGGAAGAAGTTGGCAACTAGTTATATATGATGGAGTTTCGATATTCCACCAAAATTTTTGAATAGTGAATCTTGCAAATTTGTTTAACCTTTTCAATTCTTTGAGACTGAATGTTATAAAAAGGGTTCTAAAATACACAACAGTATTACAAAATTGGACTTACATATGAGGTAAAAAGCGATTTGAGAGTAAAAAGGTCTTTAAAGTCTATGCTATTGCGTTTGAACTGAGCATGGAATTTGCTTTGATTACACTAAATTCAATGTGCTTAACATAGTTAAGTTTAGGGTCAAAAACTACAGCAAGATCTTTCTTCTCCTTTGTATTCAAGTATGATTTTAAAAAAGTTGCGGCAAAAAGACAAAATATTAACATTTAGTGACATTTAAATATAATTGGTTTTTCGTGCACCAT
Organism: Eupeodes corollae; assembly: GCF_945859685.1. Lineage (NCBI taxonomy): Eukaryota > Metazoa > Arthropoda > Insecta > Diptera > Syrphidae > Eupeodes > Eupeodes corollae. The sequence goes on along the minus strand of NC_079148.1, from coordinate 138,489,193 downwards.
TGGGATAATTTCGAAATATCGTCTTGTAAGAGATGACAGTCATTATTAGATTTTATGCAACGAAAAATTTTAAGTCATCGGCAAAAAAAATTGATTAGAATTGAGGAAAATACTAATTAAGTTTTGAATAAAAATAAGAAAAAGAAGGGGTCCAGGATGGCTACCTTGGGGCACACCAGATGAAAACAAATTGAACTCGACCCTTATGACAAGATTCCAACAATTCCAAAAGCTCAGAATGAAATCCAAAGTTTTTTTAATTTTCTAATTAAAATAGAGTCACTTTATCTATCAAATTTCGGAAATATTTAATTCTAAACAAATAATATCTGTCTTAAATTCAAAAACAAAAATTCGGCTGTCCATCCTTAACTTACATTTGGATGAATTCTGGTCCCAATTCATTAAATTCATTATTCAAACAAAACTTGTCATGATTTTCAAAATTTCCTTTCCCCATCTTCAATATACTTTGTAAAATTTTGTATAATCTGATGCTCTTTTCAAAAAATTCTCATTAGTTTTAAATCCTCGCAGGTTCCTAATATTGAAAACGAAATATTAATAATACTAAAAACGGGTATTTTGAAATATTAACGTATTAGCTATATCAGGAGATCTGTTTCGGAATCTGTACAAATTAAAATATTTTTCAAAACTGAATGACTTGAAAACTGTTAGTGATATAGTAAAATAATTTAAACTGTTTCTAAGAGATAGAGATTTTGCAAAATCGTAATAAATTTTTTTTGGAAGAACTTCTTTATATTTAATCATAACCTTAAGAACCCCATTATGGTTCTGGGTTACAACAAACATTTCCATTTAGCTCGGTCCCTAGCTAGATGTCTACATTTTCGCGCTCCAAGTTGGGTGAGGTCACCTTCCACTTTTGCGCGCCACCTGATCAGCGGTCTTCCTCTACTGCACTGTCCTGACAATGTGGATTCGAAGACCTTCTGGGCCGGAGCATTGGTTTTCAAGCGCTCTACGTGACCCAGCCATCTTAGCCGTTGGACTTTTACCCTTCTAGCTAAGCCTAGGTCGCTTTACAGCCCGTACAGCTCGTTGTTCCATCTTCTCCTCCACTCCCCATCGATGCATAGGGGACCGTAGATCACACGAAGAACTTTTCTCTCGAAACGACCCAAGGTGCTTTCATCCGCTTTTGTCATAGTCCATGCTTCTGCACTGTATAGCAGGACGGGGATGATAAGGGTCTTATATAGCAACATTTTGGTCCCTCAAGAGAGGACTTTACCACTCAATTGATTTCTTAGCCCAAAGAAACAGCGGTTAGCAAGAGTTGTTCTGCGTTTGATCTCAGCGCTGGTGTTGTTTTCTGTGTTTACAGCGGAGAATAGGTAAACGAAGTCCTTGTCTACTTCAAAGTTACGTCTGTCGATGGTGACGTTTTGACGAAGAGGTCGGTGCTGTATGTCCTTCCTTGACGACAGCATGTACTTTGTTTTGCCCTCATTAGCCGTTAAACCCATTTTTGCCGCCTCTGCCTCAATACTCCCCATTGAAATCACGCTGAGTTCTTCCGATTATGTCAAGTCAATGTCATCAGCATATGCCAGTGATTGGAGAGACTTTTGAAAGAAAGTGCCTCTAGCGTTGACGTGAGAGCTCTGCACTATTCTTTCAAGCACAGTGTTAAAAAATCACATGACAGCGCATCACCTTGTCTAAAACCTTTTTTGACATCGAAATGTTCTGTTAAGTTATTTCCAACCTTTATATAGCAGCGTGAATTCTCCATGGTCATCCTGCACAAACGGATGAATGTGGCAGGGATGCCAAAACTAGATATGGCTCTATACAGCTCGTCCCTGTCGATGCTGTCATATGCGGCCTTGAAATTGATGAAAAGATGGTGGGTGTCGATTTGGTGTTCTTGGGTTTTTCCAGAATCTGCCGTAATGTGAATATTTGATCAACTGTGGACTTTCCTGGTCTAAAACCACACTGATAAGGACCTATCACGTTTTTGACGATGGGCTTTCGACGTTCACATATTTCGGCAGAGAAAATTGTATATGCGATGTTAAGTAGACTTATTCCTCTATAGTTGGTGCAGTTTAGAGGGTCTCCTTTTTTCAGGATCGGGCAAACAATACTGAGGTTTCATTCATCGGGCATGCTTTCTTCTGACCATATCTTACAGATAAGTTGGTGCATGCTCCTAACCAACTTATCTCCAGCTGCTTTCAAGAGCTCAAGCCATCCGCTCCAGTGGCTCCCGTCTAAGTCGGGAGGACGGGATTGTTGGCTTTCGTCGTCTATATTAAATGGATCATCCTGCCTGACAGCGGAATTCAGTTCGTCGTCGCCGTTATACAGTCTGCAGAAGTGGTCCTTCCATATCCTCAGCATTGACTGCAGTTCCACTGTGATTTTCCACTTTCGTCTTTGCTGCCTTCGGTTCTAGGTTTATTTACCTGTGAATTTCGTTACAGCTGTTCATAAAACTTTCGAACCTCAATCCTGCTTTAATACCTCTCAAAATCTTCGAGCGCACGCTTCTCATGCCCTCTTTTTTCCTTCTGAGAAGTCGGCGTTCCTCTCGCCTCTTCTGCATATAGAGCTCATGAGCAGCTCTCGTCCTTTTATGCAGCGCCACTTTGCGTGCTTGTTGTTTGGCTGCATTTGCCTGTCTACATTCCTCATCAAACCAGGGGTTCGTTGTTGGTGGCTGTTTAAAACCCAGCACATCAGTGGCGGCTTCTCTAATTGCATCTTGGCAATGTTGCCACTTTTTTTCGATACATTGTGTTGGCGGCAGAGAATTTCGAGAGAGGTTACCAGGTTACCTCCCTGTTTTCCCTTGGGTCTGGAAACCCGAAGTGCTACCTTGGCTACAACGTACATCCGTACATACATGATGCTGGAAGCGTGCCTGGCGTCAATCGCAATATGGTCAATCTGTTTGACGGTAGATTGATCTTTAGAAGTCCAAATTTCTTTGTGGATGTTGAGGTGTGGAAAACGCGTACTGGCTACCATGACGTTTCGGCCCGCAGCAAAATCTATTAGCCTGAATCCGTTGTCGGAAGTGTTGTCGTGCAGGCCGTTCTATTATTCCACCAAAGATGTCTTCCGTTCCTAGCTTGGCATTAAAATCGCCCAGGACTATTTTAATAGCGTAGCTAGGGCACTGCTCATATGTTTTATCTAGGAGCTCAAACAACATATCTTTGGTGTTTTCGTACTTCTCTTCTGTGGGGGCGTGTGCGCATATCAGGCTAATGTTGCCGAATTTAGCCTAGATGCGTAAATTCAAAATTCCTTAAATAATTTTATGTAAAGCAGAATAATTTTTTAGACATCTGGTAAAATTTTTTGCAAAAAGTCGAATTGATAGTTTTTTTTAAATAAAAACTTAAAAAACTACATTACTGAAACTTGGTTAAAAATTACTTTTGACTTAAATATTTTTTCAAAAATTTAAAAATTATTTAATCTTACACAAAATATTGTTTTCAACGTTCAGTAAGCTTTTGAGAAAAATCGAATTAACAGTTTGTTAACAGGAAATAAAACCTGAAAATAAATACTAAAACTTATTAAAAATTTTCTTCGACTCAAAGTTCTTTTCAGACTAATTTTATTTCTTAGAAAATATTATTTTTGACATTCAGTAATACAAATTAACCAGTCGGTTTTTTTAATAAAAATCATATTCACAAGAAATAGTTCTCAAAATTTTTAAAAATTGATGTTTGGTGCTCGATATCTCATGAATAATAGAAGATATTGTTTTACTTCAAAATAATTTATTTTATCCAATTTGTGTTTGTTTATGTAAGAAATAAAAACTTTTTAGAAATGCTACAAAAATTATTGAAAATAGGTTTTCGACTAAAAAATCTTTAAGTTAAATTGATTTTGAAATTAAACTATTTTATCAAATGAAAAAAATTTTTCGTAATTTTAAAATTTGTTAGAATAATTTAACATTTTTAACAAAACACGAAAATCTACAAACATTTTAAGCAAGACAAATCCACAGTCAGGATGGGAAGTTATCACTATGGTTTGCATCCATGTCTCTTTTTTAAGTTTAAATTCACTCGCATGAAACATACTCAACACCACTTAACTTTTTCAAAAAAGAAGGGTAAACCGGGTTATATTGGTTACTGGTTTGAATTGAATTTTTTTTTTTAATTGTGAACTCTGAGAAGTGCCGTTTAAAAATTTGAATTTTACAAATCTTATATTAATCGATTGCTCATGGGAACTAAAAATTCGAATCAAAAATGTTCAATGTGACGAAACTATGTTTTCAAAATTTATACCATAACACCATTCCTTTAAAAATACATTCATTTTTAATCTCATCATTATATGAACTTTGGCTATGATTTGACTTTTTAAATTAAATTAAAGAGAAGTGTTTTTTTTTATACATATAAAAATTATGGGTGATTTCAATCTTCAAAACGTTAAATTTTATATCATCGTATTAACCCTATTTTATTTGTTTGTAAAGCGCTTGATTCCAAAAAAGGATCATCCTTAAAAAAAGTATCAGCCTAAACACACCTGTTTTTTGTTTGCCAAAAAAAAGTTCTTTAAATTCATTTAACTTTATCTACCATAAACATTTTATATCAAAACTCAATTAAGAGGTAAAAATAAAATCTTTAAAAATATATATAAAAATCAATCTGTCTGGTTGGGTTTGATTTGATATTTCATTTTTTAAGCTTCAATTTAATTAAAAATCAACCCTTCTTATAGGTTGAGCGTTCAGAATCTCTGTTCTTTTTTCTCTGAGTAATAAAATGATATTATATAAAACTCATTTGATTTTGAAAAAAAAGGTCAAAAGCCTTACACTAGTATTTATTTCTATATCTATCATTGGCAATATGTATTTTTATTTCCAAGCATCCTTTTTTTTCCTGTTGTTTTTTTTTGTTGTTTATATCGATATCCTTTTTTTTCGATTTTTATTGGACACTAGTATGCATGTTTATATATGTTATGTAGTATATAACTGTAATGTAAGTTTCCTACCTACTACCCGTTCATACCTTTGCAATAAATTATATTGGGACACATCCAATTGAATTGGACACAAAACATAAAAGAAGACACAAAATAAAATGCAAACCAAGCTTAATTGAGGTTAAAGTAAAATTTATTTATTATTTTTTGTTGTTATAGATTGTTGTTCTTATTATTTTATTTTTACTTAAAGTCAGCAGAAATAAAAAAAAGTATTTTTATTAACTTTCCCATTTGGTGTAACCAGTGGAGCATATTTTATGTGTAGGTGGGATAGGGAAATAGGTGGAAATTTACATATATGTGTTATAGTGTCCTGTAGTTTTGGGAAGTAAAATAAAACACAATTCAAGGCCGTTTCAAAATGTTTCCCTGTAATTGAAGGAACAACCAAGTTGATTTACAAGCTGTTTCATTGGAAAAAAAATACTAACTTAGTAAACAATTTTTGTAGAAATATGGTTTGCAGGTGTATTTGTATTTATGTTTAGTTTTGTAAATTTTTCAATAGCAAGAAAATTCTTGAAAAAGCTTTTAAAATTCGAAGGAAAGATGTTGTTTTCCAAAACATTCGTATTGTTTTTAGTTCACGAGCAACTTGCAAAACTCAAAAACTACTTTAAAGATTTCTTTGAAATTTTCTGAGCTTCCTTCCACTTCAATTTATGTAACATTTTTAACAATAAAACATTTTAAACCTTAACTGCACACATTTCTCTAAGGACATAATAAAAAAGGTTCCGGATGGGACCCTCATTGATAATTTCCCGTGCAATACTTACAATGATTATTTTTGTTTGCAATAAGCCAAATTTTGAAATACATAAATGAAGCTTAAGCTGTTTTTCTATTGATATTTGGCACGTTAAACCAATTCAGAGTTGAATCTTAAATTTCCAGCAGGACTCTAGTTTATACAAAAAAAACTGTCAATTACTTTTTTTAAGGAACTTAATAAATGTACCAACAATATTTTGCTTAGAAACAAGTTTTAAGTATAAATCATTTTTTTTGATGATATTTGAATCAAAATTCAATCTTTGTTTTAAAGATAACTGTTGGCCTTTATATTTGGAAAACGATTTTAGGAAAAGTAAAAGCTGCTGGTCCAAATAAATTAAAGCCAAGAGACACAATTTTTCAGCAGTAATAAGCTGCAGATTTTCTTCCAAGATGTCAATCGTCTTAAGCTTATCTTTGTATCTTTGTAGACGTAACCTCAAAAAAGAGTCCAGCAGTGCTGAATCACGCCACAGGCCCACGACTCAAGATAATGATTGTTTCGTTAGCTATATTGGGAAACAAACCATTATTGAAAACTAGATTGAAAACAACACGTTAAAAAAAAGACCTGTTGGGAGGAAAAACAGCAACGGATTTAATTCAAAATTTTGTTGTTTAAAATTTGGATTTTTCTTATACCTTTTTGATAAATCGAACTTTAAAATGTTAAAGGCCATAAGACATCTTTTGACAATCTAGTTTAAAAATTATTTCCATCAGTTACCAACTTCCAACACAGTAGGTTTATGTGTGTATGTATATAGATGGACTAATAAAAACCGACAACTGGTAAAGTTTATCAACACAAAATTAGTTTAAACACTCGATGATAAACGTTGACATTAATTAAATTGCATCCTTAATTAGTGAATCTATTAAAATAAATTTAATAATTATCTACGTCGTTCACCTACCAATCAGAAGCGTTCATATAGCAAGAGCTTAAATTTATATTGGAAAATTTTCAATATTTCCATGTCCTGAAAAAAAAACAACACACATAAAAAAAAATGTAGAAACTAAATGAAAACCTTGTTACGTACTAATTGCCACCAATTTACTAATCAATCACTTCAAATGCACTCAGCTCCAAAACTCAATCCAAACTACAGAGAGAGAGAGAGTGTCCTTTTTGGACTCTTTACGTTAGGTGAGTGTATTGAAAGGCTCTATAATTCGATAGATAAATGGATGCATCACCATCAATGGTAGGGTAGAGATAGGTACATGAAAATGCGTCAACAAAAAGGCACCTCTATAGGATAGGGTTCACCTAAACTTCGATTTAATGTCATTGTACAGTCAAATATAGTGAAAGGGTAAAGATATAGGGAACTTGTCAATCTAATGCACTCATGTCCGAACTTCCTCTGATGTTACTTTACGCATATATACACCTCTCATTCAAAGTGCAATCACTTTTGAAGGCAAACAATGTACACCATACACACATATAGCCTCTGTACTTAATGTTGTCGTATATATGACGTATGTACATAACAAAAGCCACTATAGAGTCTTCATCATAACCAAAAGCCTTAATAGGATTTGACCGTGTTTTATATGAACGTTTTGGGGTGAAAGTTGGAAGTGTGTACATGGGGTACATACACTGTTCTTCGAAAGCCTAATTCATTGACAATATGTACGATATACCCATCCGTATTCATTTCGGCGAATGTCTTTTGTCCGATATATCGTTTCAACGACATTTTATCTACCGCCCTATCTGAGTATAGAGGTAAAGCAGGGTATATTTGATTTGGGGAATGGAAACGATAAACACTACCCAAAACCATGAACCACATTCCATTGTTATGTTATGTAGAGTCTTTATGAAATCTAACCCTTTCTCTCTCTCTCTCTCTCTCTTATAGTCTCATTTTGTGTTACTTCTCACATATAGGATAAGAAGGATATAATTTCAAAGGATATTTTATATGCTCAACGTAGTGGAAGAACTCAGCAAATTTTGACCTACATTTTTAGCTGCACACGAGACTAGAGAGAAAATTAAAATATGTTTATTCAAGCTCTCTTGTTGTCCTTTCAAGTTGTGTTATATTATTATAGAAGACTCGTATTCCAAGAACCTTTAATCTGGTCAGGTTACAAAACTTAAAAATGTAAAATTATTTTTGAATCAACACAAAGTAAGGGCAAAGAATATAGGTACAAATAAAAGGATGATATGTGTGTTTTATGTCCATTGTCTACCTTCACGAGTACGACGTTTATGTGGACTTTAAGTTAACTACTGGGGATTATTTACAATACTCAAGGTTTAGTTAAGTCACAGAGGCAAGCTGTTCAGAATCTGGCTTTATTTGACCTTTAAGCTTCGAATAAGAAAGCAGTTTGCGGAAGAGCAAATTTTCAAAGTGATTTCCATTGAAATTATTTAAAAATTTGTTCATTACTAAAACAATTATCATGGCCACAAGCTAAGCCGTGACCTATCTTTAATGGAAATTGATGATCTCATGCTTGCAGGTCACTTGGAATTATGCTTCTGTCATGATTATTTTGTATATAAGCTTGAAAACGTGCTTTGCACCAAATCGATTTATATATTAAAAACGAGCCTATCGAAAATTAAATAAATCAATCGAAAACTAAAAGTGGCGCCCGACGCGAAATTGCAAGTGCAACTTATTTCAATGTTTCTCATTTTATCCTCAAATAAATTAAATAATAAAAAGCTGATTTTGTCTTCAATTAAAAGTATAAAAGTTTATTAATAGAAACTAAATACACTGAACTTAAAAATGGCTGCCGCGAAAAAATCTCAGATACTATATAAACTTTGTAGGTTCTTCACTGATTTATTATTTAACATAAACTTACTAAATTCCCTTCTGGTGTCCAACACACATGGTGCTGTATAAAACAAAAAATAAATTTTGTCGAAATTTGAAAATTAACTAGTTATTTAAATTTTAAATACCTTAAACTACAAAATGAAGCCCAACGCAAAGCCTTTAAGACTACGAAAATTAAATTTAAGTGTCCTTATTAACACCTGTTACTAATGAAAAAATTTAATTTGTCTTAAAATGATCGAGTTGTTTAATTAAACCTTAATACCTTAAACTTTAAAATGGCGCCCAACGGAAGACATAATGTACTACTAAAATTGTTTTTCCTTTTTTCCTCATAAATCTCTCACTAAGAACGAACTAAAAAACTAATAATGTTGTATTAACTTAAAAATGAACGAGTTATTTAATAAAAACTTAATATACTAAAGACAAAACTACGCCTAAGACAAAAAGAACATCGAAAACTTCTTCAAAATGGCGCCCAATACAAAACCCCAATGACTACAAAAAACTTATATTTAGATACCCCGTAGCTTGAGAAAAGAAACAAATTATTTAATAGGAACTAAAAAGCTTTAAATTCGAAATGGCACCCAACGCAAAATGCTAAAGACTTCTAAAACTTATTTTTAGGATTGGTATGAAATCGCATGTACCCGGGACATGATAGTTAGTGCGATTCCTGCCTATGTCATCTACATTTTTTGTACGGGTTCTGAATCTTGCGAGCACTTGATAATTTTATGAGAGTCATAAAAAGTGCTTTCTCAATTCTCGGATTTGGCTTGAAACAGTAGATCCCCTCCATCCCCCACAACAGTATTCGCACACATGATTGGTTGTGAGCTGTAAGTCACTTGGCCCTAGTTCTCAACGGACTATTGTGTCACCCAAATTTATTTTTAAATAATTATTTTTGAGAACCTAATTTTACCTCAACTTGAAAATAAAATAGTAATTTAATGGATACCAAATACCCTAGTCTTAAAAATGGCGCCCAACACAAAATCCAAGAAAGACAAAAACTTATTATAAAGTTAATTAAAAAAAAACCTAATTAATGAAATTAAAACAAAAAGAAAAACATTTCTTCTAAACTTTTAAATAAACGAGCGAAACTTCATGGTAGCCACTACGCGTTTTCCCCACCTCAACATCCACAAAGGAACTTGGACTTCTCCAGATCAATCTACCGTCAACCAGATTGACCATATTGCGATCAACGCCAGACACGCTTCCAGCATCATGGATGTCCGAACTCGTCTCGGACAACAACCTCGTTGTAGCCAAGGTAGCACTTCGGATTTCCAGACCCAAGGCAAAACAGGTTGGTGCTGGGAGAAGGTCCAGCGTCAAACGGCTACAATCGCCAGAGATCGCCAAATTCATTTCCTACCTAGTTACAAGTAACCTCTCTCGAAGTTCTATGCCGCCAACATAATGTATCGAAAACCAGTGGCAACATTGCCAAAATGCAATCAGAGAAGCCGCTTTTGATCTGTTGGGTTTCAAGCAGCAACCATCAAGGTACCCCTGGTTTCATGAGGAATGTCGGTAGGCAAATGCAGCCAAACAACGAGCATGCAAAGCGGCGCTGCATAAAAGGACGAGAGCTGCTCATGAGCTCTATGAGCAGAAGAGGCGAGAGGAACGCCGACTTCTCAGAAGGAAAAAGAGAGGGCATGAGAAGCGTGCGGTCGAAGATGTTGAGAGGTTTAAAAGCAGGAATTAAGTTCCAAAGTCTTATGAACAGGTGAAACGAATTCACACGTACATAAACCTAGAACCGAAGGCTGCAAAGACGAAAGTGGAAACATCATAATGAAATTTCGGTCAATGCTGAGGATATGGAAGGACCCCTTCTGCAGACTGTATAACGGCGACGAAGAACTGAATTCCGCTGTCAGGCAGGATGATCCATTCAATATAGACGACGAAAGCCAACAATCCCGTCCTCCTGACTTAGACGATGACGATTGCCACATCTAAGTTGAAATCTAATAAAGCCGGTGGAGCGGATGGCTTGAATGCCGAGCTCTTTAAAGCAGCTGGAGATAAGTTGGTTAATAGCATGCACCAACTTATCTGTAAGATATGGTCGGAAGAAAGCATGCCCGATGAATGGAACTTCAGTACTATTTGCCTGATCCTGAAAAAAGGAGACCCTATAAACTGCACCAACTATAGAGGAATCAGTCTACTTAACATCGCCTATAAAATTTCCTCTCCCGTAATATGTGAACGTCTAAAGCTCATCGTCAACAACCTGATATGTCCTTATCAGTGTGGTTTTAGACCAGGAAAGTCCACAATTGATCAAATATTCACATGACGGCAGATCCTGCTAACACATCAAGACTATAGGCACTATCTTTCAAAAGTCTGTCCAATTACTGGCATATGCTGATGACATTGACATAATTGGAAGAACTCAGCGTGATGTCAATGGGGCTTTTGTGAGTATTGAGGCAGAGGCGCCAAAAATGGGTTTAACGGTTAATGAGGGCAAAATAAAGTACATGCTGTCGTCTTGAAAGGACATACAACACCGATGTCTTGGTCAAAACGTCACTATGGACAGATTTACTTTGAGGTAGTCAAGGACTTCGTCTACATAGGCTCCGTTGTAAACGCAGAAAACAACACCAGTGCTGAGATCAAACTCAGAATAACTCTCGCTAACCGCTATTTCTTTGGACTAAGAAAGCAACTGAGTGGTAAAGTCCTCTCTCGAGGGACCAAAGTGTTGCTATATAAGACCCTTATCATCCCCGTCCTGCTATACGGTGCAGAAGCATGGACTATGACAAAAACGGATGAAAGCACCTTGGGTCGTTTCGAGAGAAAAGTTCTTCGTGTGATCTACGGTCCCGTATGCATCAAAGGGGATTCGAGGAGAAGATGTACGGGCTGTACAGCTACGTAGACTTAGCCAGAAGGGTAAAAGTCCAACGACTAAGATGGCTGGGTCATGTAGAGCGCATGGAAACCAATGATCTGGCCCGGAAAGTCTTCGAATCCACACCCACACGAAAGTGCAGTAGAGGAAGACCGCGGATCAGGTGGTGCGTACAACTGGAAGGTGACCTCACCCAACTTGGAGCGCGAAAATGGAGACATCTAGCTAGGGACCGAGCTAGATGGAGAAGTTTGTTGGGTGAGGACCTAGTTCACACAGGACTGTTGTGCCACCTTAAGAAAGTAAGTAAAATAAACGAGTTATTTAATACAATAAACTTTAAAATGGCGCCCAACGCAGAGCCCAGTGGACTATGGAAACTTATTTGTAGGGCTGTACTTATTTTCTTTTATCAACCTTAATCTGTAGCCATGAAAATATAACACATATGTATCTCTTCACTCATTACTCAAGTACAATAATGTTAACTTAATTAAATCAAACTAAAGTTCACATCAAAAATTTGAACAAAAGCAAAGAAATTTTCCGAAACAAAAATCAAATTTCAATTCACCACACTATTTTCATACGTCCTTTGTTTACAGAAATCGAATAAGAAAAACGTCCTCTCAAAAGCGGACTTTCCTTAAGTGTTTGGGGTTCACTTTGATGATAACTTCTTCCTTCCTTTATTTTCTTTTTGTTGGTGTTGTTTTTTTTTTCTCTTTTATAGACTTTTGCTTGCCATCTTCTCGTTGAATGATTTGCATTATTGCTTTAACAACGCGTTTTGGAGTCATGTCCCATTCACTCTACTTGAAGAACCTACTATAGCGCGCTTTTGTTAAAGGCACTTCACATCATTATCCTTCTTACTTTATATATGTGGGTTTACACGAGCAAAGTGAAAATTTCCCTTCTCATCTCTCTTTTGAAACTACCAACAACAACAACCGCACAAAAAAATGTCATCATAGTCGTTTCCTTTTCATAATTTTCCAACATCTTTTCTGCTTCCATATCCTGTGTGCAAAGAACAGATAAACGACATAAAATAAAATAAAGCATAAAAAAATGAAAAAAAAAAAAAATAGAAAACCCAAGACAGCATTGATGGCATAGAATAGAAAGATGTCTAATATACGATTTGAAATTTAAAAATTCCGGGTTACACCCTCAAACCCTCACCACCCACGTATAACCTCCATAATATCACAGATCCTACTATGAGTTTGAATATATGCGCGTTCGACACGGGGGACTGTTAAGGAAAAAAATTGTCTTCTTTGGAGATTTGAAGATTCGAGACATGTTGACTGTCAGCTTTATGGCAGTTTTCGTCATCAAATATGTTGGCGCAAAGGACTACACGCAGCGTAACGATGAATGCGTTTATCGTTATATCTACCTCGGGTTTCAAGCTGGCTTGAGCTTGAGGAATAAAGAAAAAAAATACACATAAACCTTTCTATAGTCTCTACACATGCAGATAGCATATATGTATCTATACCGTTGGGAAATGATCATTATTTTGCAAAACGGTACAAGTGGTTTTTGAATAGAATGATGCTCTGGTTGGAATAGTCATGGCAGTGATGGTGGTGGTGGTGGTAATAGAGATGGAAATGGAAATGGAGATTCATCGTTATGTGTTTACACCTCGTGTTAAAAGAGGTCCTTATATGAACGAATGTAATCATTCTGGCATTCCATTTGCATCTCAAAAAAGGATTTTCTAGATTCACTTGCAGAAAAGTATATTTTCATATTTCAAAAAAAAAATGTTCCAACCTATAGACACTCTGAAGATGAACATAGAGACCAAGAGAACGAACTCAGCGGTCCTTTGAATCTATGCAAATAATTTTTAACAGATTCTGTTTCCATTTTTCTTCAGATTCAGATTCAGATTCATATTTTATTTTTTCGTTTTCATATTTTTTGTTGTTGCTTTCTTGGCCTCAAATAGATCTCAAAAACATTATAGGTCTTCATCTTCTTCCACTCCCCGTGTTTGCTGTTATATGAAGAGTGTATAAATGTATATAAGTGTATGTAGATATATTGTAGGGTAGGTTAGGTTAAATAGAGCCTTCGGCCTTTGATGTTCTTTCTGTACATCAAAATGACATTCAAGAACATTTTCAGAACTGAAGTGGAGATGTTTGAATCTTTATATTCACACTGTACTTAATTTTATAAAAAGGACATGAGTATGATGTCTTTTTTTTTAAGATGTACATTTTTTGTATGGTGTGTCTATAAAAATACATAAATTAAAATCTTTATGAAGTGAATTTACTACTCGATTTTAGTTGGTCTTGGTAAAACGAAGTTGTGATAATTACCATGAAAATTGAGAATTATAACGTAAATAGGTCAAAAATTAAACATTTTTAGTGTTTTAAAGCATGACATTTTATCTTCTTGACTTTGAGACTGCTTCTTATTGAATTTTGATTTGATTGAGGATTTTTAATTAAGCAGTATCTATAATACAAAAACCGTCTTTTAATTTTTGCTTGAAATTCGGCAAAATTTTTAAGAAATTAACTTTAAATGGAACGAAATAAGTTTAAAGTTAATATCTTTTTTTTTTCTCAAAATACTTAAATATTTGGGTCGAAAATCAATTTTCCTTCGTAAAATTTTTGATCTGACAAATATTTGGTTTGTGTGTTTTGTTTCATATCAAAAACCGTTTTTGGATATCAATGAAATTCTTTAATCCTGTGAAAGTACGTTCGATGCGATTCTGATACTTAATTTCTTTTGCATGGGCACCACAGGCACGCCTGCAGAAGTCCAGACGGTCAACCCAATTGTTGACGGTTTTCAAGCATAAATCGGCCGATACTGCTGCAATTTCACTTTCGATATTCGTACAAAGTTCAACAATCATCACTGGCTTCTTGGCATAGACCAAAGACTTGACGTAGCCCCACTGGAAATAGTCTCACGGTGTCAAATCGCACGACCGAGGAAGCTAACACGTTCCCCAAACTTGGTTTCCAGAAAACTGATTGTGAAATTCGCTGTGTCGCTTGTGGCGCCACCGGCCTGTTGGAACAACATGTCCTCCAAGTCCATTTCAATTAATTGGATCTAAAAATATTCGGTTATCATTGAACGGTAGCGATCCCCATTCACAGTAAAGTGCCGGTCCAATGACAACGCCACCGGCCTATGAAACACACCAAACCGTAATTTTTTTAGGATGCAATGATGACTCGTGGAGTAGTTCAGGCCACTGACTCCGACTCACAATTTCGACTAGTTGTTGGCCCGTACATCTTTCCATAGTAAAATGTCAAACCTTATTGTAGAGAAATCTTTAAAAAACAGCAAGAAATATGGTGTCGTTTGCTGTCCCCGTCGCTCTACTTTTGAAGGGACCCTGTTGAAAAATCCTGTAAAAACAGGTCCGTAAAGCTGAAAAGAGGCTTTTTGTATGCTTATTAAAATCTTTAATCTGGGTATGGTTGAAAAATCTCTTCTCTTTCAAATTTGAGGTCATAAAAACTTGACAAAAACACCGCACTTCAAAACTCAAAAGCTTAAAAAAGGAATTTAGAGCTATATTTTGGTCTCTTTGCTTACGGAACTACAGATTGGTTTCTCAAACCCTTAACTTCAAATTTAGAGACTTTCTGAACCAAGTGCTTTACATCAGTTGATTTTTTTTAAGTTCAAACTAATTTTGTATCACGTTGTGATAAGTAAATTATAATCATATTGTCATTTTTTTTGAAATTTGTGTTGTAAGAAACACTTATTGATTTTTTTAAGTCCAAGTGACGACTTCTTTGTTTGAAGGGTTTAAGGCTGTTCCGAGCCGATAGGAGGTTTTTTTTCTGGTGGAGGCTCCGCCTTATACGTGCGTGATGGCTTATTGGATGATAGCTGTACTTTAGATGTCCTTGAGTATTATATGTAATACTGGAAGTATTTTGGTTGGATCTATTTACAACTACATCAGCATCATACCTTTTATAACAACTTCGGAGTCTTTTTCTTATTTGTTTTCTTATACTTTAATATTTGGTAATTTTAATTGTAACCTGTTGAATTCCCGTTTAGCCGAAAACTTTTTTAGTGGATTAAGGGCACACAATTTGAGTCCCGTTAACCATTCCACCTTTACCCACTTTACGAAAGAGTCTAGTGCATAACTTGATCTTTATCTTGCTAGTGACGTTGATAAGGTTATTCTCTAAACCCAACTTTTGGGGCCTGGTTTCTCCAACCACGATTTGATTTTCGAGTGTATGGATGTAGCTTTCCAGGTGAACAACAAACGTTTCAATATCGAGACTACAAAAATATAAACTCAGCTCAATTGGTGTAGAGTTTGAGTGCATAGATGGGACTCGTTATACGTCATGCAAAACGTAGATGACCAGGTAGGTTTTTTACAACGTAATATGAATCAACTTTTCGATCAGCATGTTCCTTTAAAGACCCGTGTAGTTAAACATGAAGCTCCACGTTGGCTGAATGGTGACATCACTGCTGCGATGGCACGTCGGGATGCCACCTACAGTCAATGGAGATGATACAACCTGGAGAAATTACGCAAATCTTATTGCAGAGTTCGCAATCAAGTCGTCGTAATGATTAGAACAGCAAAAAGGATTTACTACGCACGCAAACTTGGAAGTTCTACATCTGACAAAAAGTTATAGAATAACTTGCGCGAATACAAGAGAAAAATATTGTGGAGGCAATATTATCCATCAAATCAAACGCTACAGGAATGGTTTTAGTGGAACCTAAGTTCTTTAAACTGTTACTACAATATTTACTACGCTATATTGCTCATTTATTAAAATTATTCTCGTCCTTAAAAAGCAAACAGTAAGTGCTACAAAATATCGGTCCGTTTCTATTCTTCCATTTCTTTCAAAGGCGTTCGAAAACACTATTTTGAAGCAGATACAAAAATACCTAACAAATATCAACCTGTTAATCTCCTGTCAATCTGGTTTTCGTCCAAAGCACAGCTGCCAATCAGCCTTACTTTTCGTGACTGATGAAATAAGAATCGCAATGCACAATGTTTATATGACACTTTTTACGCTTTTAGACTTTTCAAAGGCCTTTGACACTGATAGCCATCCAATAGTGTGTGAAAAGCTACGGAGAAGTTTTGGTTTTCCTTACAGGAGCTTGTTTATTCGTATCTTAGCGGAACACAACAATGCAGGTGACAGGTAAACGTTCTTCTTCCTTTCTCAATTTCTTAGCTGGAGTGCCTCAGGGATCTATCCTCGGACCAATCCTCTTCTCACTATATATAAACAAGCTTCCATATGTTGTTAAAAATTGTCTGATTCGTCTTTATACTGATGATGTACAGCTTCTTATAATTCGACCCTTTGTAAAAATGATGCAGTAGATTTAATGAATGAGAACCTACTCCTCAGTCTACAATGGTCCAAAAGGAATCATCTTTGCTTAAATCCGCTCGAATCAACAGCTCTTTCGATCTATCGCAAGACCTTTGATTTTTCGTTCTTAAGCCCCTTAAAGCTTGAAGGCGAAGTCATTGACTCATCAGTACTGCCAGAAATGTAGAGATAATTTTCAATCGTACCCTTACATGGAACGACTACCTTAATAGTGTAGTCTTCGCGCTCTTCAGTTCACTCGAAGATTCATCCCTACTAAAACTTAATTGCTACTTTCCAAAACTCTTATATATGTTATATACTCTTATACTATGCTTTTTGCATTTTGGACTCTGCCACTAGCCGAAAATTAAATGTTGCATATAATAACATTACCCGCTACGTCTATAATCTGCAACGGTATGACCACATATCGAACTTTACACAACGTACTCGTATATCTGGCTGTCGTCTTGACAGTTTACTAAACTTCCGATCGATGAGCTAACTGCATTAAATCATTCAAACTCAACAACCGGATTATCCACATAACATGCTTAACTTCCTTAGTTCATAAGGTCTTTTGTCCTTATACAACCTCGATTTAAATATCTCATTAGTGAGTGTCAATTTTTTGCCAATGTTACACGCCTTTGGAACTCCCTGCCCCCCGCGATAAGAAGTATAAGAAACGCGAATAGGTTTAAATCGTTAGTCTTAAATTATTTGACAAATCGTTGATAATATTTATTTGGTAAGTCCTCTTCTTTCTCATTTTTTTTATTTTCTCTTTTTTACATTTTTAAATTAAATGAAAGGCTGCAAACCTTTATAAGACTTATGCCCTAGTTTGTAAGCGATTTTGAAATAAATAAAAGCAATACAAAAATACAATATGCATATTGCATATCTCAATGTTATTATTTTAAAAACAAAAAGGCTTTGGAGTCGTTATTTAAGCAGTGAAAAACTAGGAAAGGTATTCCGAAAGTATATATTTTTTTCCCAAAATGTTCACTAAGATTCTAGGGAACTTAAAACAATGAGAAATATCAATTTTCCTAATTTCACAGATAGGACCGATTACAGTGACTTTCAATTTAAAGTTAATAAGTCATTGGAGCTTTTTATTCAATATTTTTGATAGAAATATTCAATTTCGAAGTATTAACGCATTTTTGGTAAAAAGGTACACAAGTATCGAAGCACTAAATTTTAAATAATTTGTTTTCCAAAAATGTTCACTAAGATTCCAGAGACCTTAAAACGCTGAGAAATATCAACATTCTCAATTTTACAGATATAAACGATTACAATGCCTTTCAATTTAAGGTTAATAAGTCATTGGAGCTTCGTATTCAATATTTGTGATGGAAATATTCGATTTCGAAGTATTGCCACATTTTTGGTAAAAAAATACACAAATATCGAAGGACTGAATTTTAAATAATTTGTTGAACTCTCAAAGGCCGTTTTTAAAGAAATAAAACAAAATGTAATTGTTCTATCCAAAGTAGTTCATAGACCTTACACTTTTTTTAACAGCGATAAAACTAAGACGATATTTCATTTCGCCTTTGATCAGTAACGATAAATTCCTAATTTGTTTCAACTTTCAAACAATTTGAAATCCGACTCCAAAACTCGAGATAAATTGGATAATTTGTTCATTAGCTCCCTATAAACAAATTATCCAATTATCAATTTCATGTATATAACGTTGCACCATATCTCTGTAGTTCTTCATTGACTTACAATCAACGTTGTGCAAGGTAATTGTTTAACAATCCAAAAAGCTGTCCAAATGAGTTGTCTTGTAGAACACGAGGATTTTCATTTTCATTTCTATTTGTCGAAAACATTTTGTCGAAAATTACCTCGATCATTATTTTAACTCTTTATCTTAATGTTTTGATATTTAAAATTGGGTTACTGGTGAAAGTTTTGAGTTTGTCAAGACCCAATTGAAAAACCATTAAGTCCAACTCATAAAAAGATAGTAAAGACAAATCCATAAAAATAAAGTTAAGTTAATTCAATCTTATTCAGCTAGTTGATAATAAAAATGTTTCTAAAAGAACACAATATTTGAAGCAATAAAAACACCAATCATTAAATCCTATAACTTTCTACAATAACAGCAAAATAAGTAAATAAAATAAAAGAAAAACCTTAAAAAATTCCAAACTCGTTTGTCAGATATAATATCATTGATAGAGAAGTCACGTTTGCCATTTATGACACACTCCCTGATGTCAAAGTTAAATGTGTTTGTTGTCTATACAGTGATGATGCACTTCCTTTTTAAAGTACCTACTCGTGAGCTGTCGAAAATATAATATTTTCAAATTCTAAACATTTTTTTTAAGGATCTAAGAAAACTAGTTTATAAAACAAAAACCGGATAGAACCTAAAAATTCAATTTAATACTAATATTTGTGAAAATAAAACGAAACAGCAAATATGAACATCGCAACAACACACACACACACACGCCACATATGGTATCAGGACGAGAACGATGAGTTCCAAGTTTTTATGCCACATCAGCAATTGTCAGGACCTCACGTACAGACAATACAAATTACAAACAGACTGCGGCGACAGACACTCTCGGTCTCGGTTGGTCGCTGATGCCGTTGTCGGGATTGGAACTAGGATTGGTGCAGGGTGTTGGGTGGGCGAAAATTATTAGGAAGAGAAAGAGTTGATTGCGCTGTTATTTGTACTGTGTAGGGGTTCCTGGGAGCCAGCCAGTATGTTGAATGACAATTTTCTATCGTAAAATGATTATTTCCTAGAAATTCTCATTCAGAGTATATTTTGTATACTCGTGGCTCTTGAAACAGGAAGCTTGCAACCACCCACTCACCTATAGATAGTCGACGACCCATCAACCCGTCCACCCCTCCGATTCTATACATACAGTGAGGAGGTGGAAATTTTGCGGAAAAATAATGCCAGGAAACGGGAAAAGAGGCCGCCCAAAACCAACCAAGCAGCCATCTAGCCAACAAGCTAGCTATAGCTTAGAGAAGAAGGAGGAAGCACACAAAAGGCGAGCACAAGGATAAAGCTTTAGAGCTTGACAGTTTGCGTGATTCTATTAAAAAAACATTTCCAAGTGCCAACTTTGTAGTCTTCTATCCTTGGCATTATAGGCACCCATAGTGCGGCTGGTGCTCTTTTTCTATTCTTTCTGCCTTCTTCCATAATCCTCCTTCAGCAGAATCTTGTTCCTTGTTCGTCCTTCATCGTACATCGCCTTATTGTCTTCATTTCTCTGTTTTCGACATCCTGTGATATATTTTCAATCTTTTTGTTAATGTTTTTTTTTTTTTTTTCGTTCCATCAATACATACATCGATAGATATAAACATTTTTGAATGTGTATCTCTGAGTGTCCCTATAGTCGTTGTTATTGAATAAAACATCCGCTTGACAGTATGTTTTTATTGCGTTCGATATAAAAAGATTGCTTAGAGGGGGTGTATCGGTCGGAGTGTAGGTTGTACGAGTTTGAAATCAATTTGACGGTCACCCGATCGAGGATAACAGCAACAACAGCAGAGGGTTGTCGGGAGTGCCTGTGTGAGGAAGGAGTACACCCTTAGGTTGGTTCGTTTTTTTTTCGACAGTCTAATATGATTGAAAATTGAAAATATCGAGAAAGGTGTGGTATATGTGTTCGGGGTATAGGGGTGTGGAAATTTTTAAACAGAAAATGGTTTGCGGTAAGAGATTGAAAGTATACTGTAGTGTAGATATTGGAGCAGGAGGGTATTGGTTTATATGGTTTTTTTCTTCTTATTCACTTTTGTTGGTGCCAAATATTGTCGTCGTTGACATGAATTTAATTGGTGCTTATTGGCGGTACGTTTTTCACACAGGGTTGTAAACAGGACGTTTGAATTTAAACCCAACGGCGGCGTGGCGCTACCTTAGAACATTATTATTTGTGAGGTGATATAGGCTTGGCAGTGAATGGTGCGGCGCGACTTAATATCTACGTGTTTTTATTTTATAGGCTTTAAAAGACACTTAGAAAATTGTTTTATGATTTTTTTTTTCAGAGAGGGTATCATTTTTTTTGGTAACTTTTTAATACTCTTAGGAAACTGAAAGAATTTTTAAGGTATTAAGAGTGTTATTGGGTGATTTATATGCGATTTGGCAATAAAATGAACAAAAAATATGAGGACATTGTATATAAAATAGATGGTTTATGAAATTTATAACGCGAACACAACAAGAAAGTAAATTGAAGTTGAATTTTTAGCTACTTGTCGTAAATAAAAAAAAAATGTTTTCGTTTAAATTTGTAAGCCTGGGAGTATAGCTATGTTTATAAAAGTGCTTAAGTATAGATATTTCTGTGGTGTCAGTTGAAATTATATGGGTGGTCATTTTGTATAAATTTTGTTGTGAATGAAGAAGAAAAGTTTTTTTTAATAAATTGCTTAACTTTGTATATTGTAGGTTTTCCAACTAATTTTCTTTTGGATATAAATTATTAATAATGTTTTTTTTTTATTTTTAGGTGATTTAAGAAGTTTTTATATTTATTTAATTTACGAACAGGCAAACCTAGTCTATTAAAATGACGTCCTTTTCTGCAATTTGTTCGTGTATAATGCAATAATTTGAATACGTTGGATTTATGGTAATCTTCCTAATTTTAAGGCGGAAATAAGGAATATATAGAAATCACTTTGTTTTTATTTAAAAATTAAATAAATGTAGTCATAAATTAAATGTTTCTTAGTGCATCTGGTGTGTTGGTTAGTACTTATAATATCAATAGAAAAGGTCTAGAAGGTTTTTCCTTAAACTTAACTTCTTCCAGCTTATTTTTGTCATAAGCAATACTTCTTCTGAACAAAATTAAAGAATTTTTGATTTAATAATCCCTTTTGGTTTCGGTGTAAATAAATTTAATCCATTCTGAGATGAGCTATGACTTAAAAAAAAAATAAGTTTTTCACTACTACAAATTTTTAAATTTATGAACACACTTACTCACAGCATCATTTGTTTAGTTTTAGCACTTACCTGAAAATAAAAGAGAAAAAATGTCAGAAATGTGAATACAAAGATAATAAAAATTAAAAAAGGATTTGGGATTCAAAGCACTCTGATAAATTTAATCGCTTTAAAGTTATACATTTTTTTCAATAAACCAATTTTAATTTTTTTATTTTATCGAAAGTTAACTTAAAAAAATTGTATGAGATAAAATAGTTCTGGAGTCAATATTTGTATTCGTTCGCAAAATATTTGAGTCTTAAACAATTGGGCTTTTTTAATTGCATTAAATAATAACAGCAAGATCCAATAACACAGGTTATTACATTTGTGGCTGAAAACAGGAGCTATTAAATCGAAATCAAAATAGAGGTGGAGGTATTATGATGTTTATAAAAAGGAACTTATCTCATAAAATTATAAATACAATAAAAACATCGTACGAAAATATTCAAAAACAGTATTTAGAAGATATAATAACTTCATATGTTACTGGAATTTATAGACCATTCGGTTTCAGCAAGGTGACATTTTGTAAAAAGTTTTCAGATCAAATAGGGAAAATTAAAAAAAATGTAATTGTTATGGGAGAACGAATATTAACTTAAGGGACAAAAACTCGAATTATGGAAAGGACTATTTGGGCATGATGGCATCATAAGGATTAATGAACTAAGAAATGATACCAAAACTTTAATGAACCGTATTCTACTTTACAAAGTTAACAGCTTAATTAATGCAGCTGTAATTGATAATGGTGTTAACGATCACCGATCACATTTTATGAAAAGAATGAAAAAATGAAGATTAACACAATTTCATTTTCTGAATTCATCTCTAGCTCAAAAGTTAACCAGCTTATTAGAGAAGAAAATTTTTGAGAAGTTTTGGACGAAGAAGATCCAGAAAGGATGTACAAAAAACTATTTCAAAAATTTTATAATATATACAAAAAATCAACATACCAGATCCAGGTTCTTATGTAATCCGAGCAATTGATATAAAAAGTTATAAGGATCTCTTTGCCCTATTCTATGCAAATTAATTAATTTGAAGAAAACTCAATCAAAAATTCCATCTCCATTAAAAACAGTAATTCTAAAGCCGATTTCTAAGAAGGAGGAAAGGACCAACTAAACAACTATAGGCCTATATCAATTCTTCCAGTTATTGTAAAATGTTGTGGAAGGTGTGATTACCAACAAGTTGCAAGGTTTTGTTGACAAACATGCATTGATTCATAGAAGCCAGTATTGTTTCAGAAGGGTAAAGTCTTATTGTAGCTCTAAGAATAATTGAAATTCGTGGCTCTGTGGCTGATTGGCTGACAGATTATCTGAAAAAAACAGAACATTTTGTGTTAAAATCAAAGATGATGTGATTGAGAAGAAAGTAATGAGATAAGGAGTTCCGCAGGGACTTTGTTGTCTTAACGAACGAATTGCTACGACTCATCAAACAGAGTATTCCCTTTGCTTTTGCTGATAATACGGCTAGTTTCGTTATCCATAGTTCTCTTGATACAGCAACAAAAATAATTTAAGAAAAATTCAACATTGCAGTTAGATGGTTATACGACAACGGCTTGGAAATGAATGCATCAAACACAAAAATGATGCATTTCAGGAGTCCACAGTTTAAACCGGCAAACCAAAAGAATTATTTATAGAATGATGAATGCCCTTAAACGCAAAAAGAATGCATCGAGTTAGGCAACTACAAGTATTTGGGAGCAGTAATAGACAGTCACTTTTTATGGTATAAACACATACACAAATTGAGGATGGGCAATGTTTGAACGATCTCATTTAAAATACGACACTAACGTGTTTTAAAACAAGTGAATTACACTTTGATGTAATCTAGGATACGATACGGTATACTTGCTTGGGGTAATGCAGCTGAAACGCACATTATTAAAATTCAAAAACTCCATAAAATAAATTAACAACAATTATCGACAAACGTATGACACACTTTTTAGCCACTACAATTTAACAATTTTTTTAAGATGACAACCATAATAGAATACTTTGATGACAACCGATTAAAACAACCAATGCAATACCAACTCAATACCAAAAGACGTGCACAAGAAATGTTACAGATACCAAGAAACTACAACAATTACGAAAGACGTAAACTTCAACACACCTTAACCAAGTATATTCAACGGACTACCAAGAGAAATTGTCATAATTCAAAACTTTAAAAAACGAAAAAAAGAACTTCAAAAATATTTCATTAATTGTACAAATTAAAATTTAATATATATTTTATTATAATAGATACTTATTTTTTTTTAATTGGAACTTTGAAATCGCATTTTAAATGAAATTGTGAACTTTTCTTACTTTTATTTTAATATAATTGATAGATATTCTTCTGCAGACAAGCTTAGGCTTCGCAGATACTATAATTGAAAAACCATATTCAGATAAATAAAAGAAAATATAAAAGATTTGAACATTTTACGAATACAAAATAATTTTATCTCTAAAACAATTTTGTGTGTGTACAGAAAAATCAAGTTTTTAGCATCTGGTAAACTTTTGAGAACAATCGAGGTAACAATTTTGATTATAAAAATAAAAACCTTGAAAAACGTTACTCAAAGTTGGTAACCATTTAATTTCGACTTCCAAATAATTTAAACTTATAAGAAATATTGTTTTCAACATTCTAAATAATTTTGAGAAAAACCAAATTAACAGTTTTCTTACAAAAAATAAAACCTAAACAAAACGTTGGTAAAATTGATTTTCGACTCAAATATCTTTTCAAAACTTATATTTATGATATTCAGTTGTTTTTTATAAAAATTCAACAGTCCGTTCTTTTCATACAAATATAAAATCTACAAAATATAGTTCGCAAATTTGGCAAAAACTGATGTTCGGTTTTTGATATATCCCAAATTAATTTCATTCATCCAAAAAAAAATAACAGACTAAGCAAAATCAAAGAAGAAAGGAAGTTAATACCAAACCATCGGCTTGGCTTTAGAAATAAACATTCCACGATAGACCAAGTTCATAGAAGATCGGATGTAATAAAAAAAGGATAAGAAGAAAAACAAGTACATATGTTCAGCTATTTTCTTAGATGTTGCTCAAGCTTTTGATAAGGTTTGGCATGAGGGACTTGAGTACAAACTGCAAAGGGATCTTCCCAGGCAGTACTTTGAAATATTAAAATAGCACATCGCAGACCGATTGTTTAGAGTGAAGTACGATCAAGAATACTCGGAATTGAGAAAAATAGAAGCAGGTGTACCACAAGGAAGTGTCCTAGGTCCTACCCTGTATTTACTATACACAAGGGATATTCCAGTTGGTAATCAAATCACACCATAATGGCTACTTTTGCAGATGATACCGCAATTTTGGTACCCGACAAATGTGTCTCTAAGGAAGCAGTAAGACTACAAAATGCCGTCGACATAGTGAGAGCTTGGACCGAAAAATGGCGTATCAAACTCAATGAAACAAAATCTTCACATATAAACTTTACAAATAAAAAGATAAAAAAAGAGGCTGAGATGCGAACCACACTGATAACTTCCCATCCCGTCTGTCGATTTGTCTTGTACTCGTATCAATTTTTACCAAATTTGCGTACTATTTTTGTAGATTTTATTTTTTATGAAAAAAACGGACTGTTGGAATTTGATATAAAATTACTGAATATCGAAAACATAATTTTCTGTGAAATAAAATAAGTTTGAAGCCAATATTTTTAATTTTTGAAAAGCTATTTGAGTCGAAATTAAATTTGTATAAAGTTTTAGTATTGTTTTAGTATAGTTTTTTTTTTAGATTTTCATTTTTTGTAAAAAACACTGTCAATTCGATTTTTTTTCAAAGTTTTATCGAATGTTGACAACAATATTTCTTAAAAGGTAAAATTAGTTTAAAGCAAATATTTCAAATTTTTGAAAAGATATTTGAGTCGAAAATCAATTTCTACCAACTTTCATACATTTTTTTTTTAGGTTTTTATTTTTTGTAAAAACACTGTCAATTGGATTTTTTCAACATTTTTCATAATGTTGAAGACAATATTTCTTATAAGATTGAAGCCCAAAATTCAAGTTTTAGAAAAGATATTTGAATCGATATTCAATTTTTACCAACTTTGAGTAATTTTTTTTTAGATTTTTAATTTTTATAAGACAACTGTCAATTCGATTGTTCTCAAAATTTGATCAGATCTCAAAATTGTTATTCTTCGTTGCACAAAATTGTTTTGGGGATGAAATTATTTTTGATTCATAAAATTTTGGGGGTGACAAATTTTTTTTTTTCATTTTTTGTTGATTTATAAAAAGAAAATTTGAATGGATTTTTTTCAAAAAATATATTTCTTTGATATTACGTTACCATATATTTTATAAAATTTATTTCAAGTCTCTAGCGTTTTTGGTTCGTAAGATATTTAGGGTTAACGAAAATGTTCACCTTTTTTTCAAACTGATATGGTAAAAAAACGACATACTCAATTTTCTTGAGAGCCCGTTTTGCGTCTTTCTGCCTTATTATCTGTATAACAAAATTTATTTGAAATCGATATCTCTTCTGGTTCTTGAGCTATGGACGACGAAAAAAACGTCGCAAACGTACGGACGTACGGGCGTACAAACGTTCGTACACACGCACGAACAGACAATTTTCTAAAAATCTTTTATTTTGTCTCTAGGGGCCTTGGACCGTCGAGAAATGTCGAAATTTTCAAAAATCAGACCTATTACAATAACTTCCTATGGGAAGTTAATAAACTTAGTGTCTCAATTTTTTTAAGGTAAATTATAAAGCTACATTATTCATAACAATTGACTCAGAGGATTCAACAATATTATTCAAAAATGACTACGACTATTTTTGTTTTGTTTTATTTCTTACTTTGTTTTAATTTTTCAGAGCTCATATACAGTTTTCAGTTATATGTTCGCCACCTCAAGTGAAGATCAAAAGATCTAGGATCATCAGTTTCTTAGAATTGAAATAACGTTCATATTTTTAATGAAATCCTTATTACCTTAACCTGGTAGTTGTCTCTTACGTGAAAAGAAAAACATTATGGATATTGATTTTACAGGTCCTTAAAGAGAATTTTTGAATATTGAAGTCAATCTGCATATACTTACAAAATAAATCTCTTAGAAAATATTTTCAAAATTCTTTAAAAATATGTTTAAATTGCAAAGCATTCAAATACTGCTAATACTTCAAATATAGCAATAAAGTTCTAAAAGTAATGTAATGAACGTAGTTTGCTACAATTTTCAAACAAAAATATTCCCTTACAAATTTTTATTCGTATAAAGAAAAAAATAAAGCTTCCTTAGAAGTTCTCACTATAGCTCGTCATAAATATATAAACTTTTTCCATTTACTTGTGAAGAAATAGAAATGGAATACGCCATTTCGTTTTTTTTCTATTTTATTAAAGACCAAGCACTTAGAAAAATAGAATTTTTGCCTCTCCAGCAAAATAAAAGGCAAAAATATGGAAGAAGAGTCCTAAAAGTGTAGATTATTAACAACGGTGGCATCTGGACACAGTATCATTTTATTGAACATCCTCTTGCTTCCATTTTCATTGTCATCACACTCGCACACACTTCCTTATAGAAACACCAATCATTGCAATACTTCGAAGCTAATTTAATTCATTTTCCTTTTATACATTTTTTATTTTCCTTATAAATTGTTACCGAAAATTATTAAAAAAAAGGCAAACAAAAATAAAACCAATAACCTTTTCAACAACAACAACAACATACAAAAAAGACTGAGAATAAAATTGATGAAATAAAGGATGCCTATCGATACATTAGGACTAATGAAATTTCATTTTGAAAGCTTAACCGTCCACTTGGGTTTTTGGGGATACGTAGAAGAAGACCAACCAACCCATTTGGGATCTAAAAATAAACAACACAACACAAACAGAATATAATTTTTTTTAAAGGTGTTAAATACCTCTTTGAGATCAAAATACCTGAAAGAATTATTATTATGAAAGTCGATGTGAAGAATTTTTTTATTTTTAGGTATCGTACCCTTACGTTTTCATTCCTCCGCTTGATTGCTTGTTTGTACATCCGTAAGTCTCGAAAAGCCTTTTTTGATCCCCTTTTTATTTCCGGTCAGGTTTAATAATTTTATAAAGTTTCCCTTGCTGTTTTTATATACATCACTCGTACACAGTATTTATACACTTTGTGTCTGGAACAGGATATATATTTGTTGGTATGCTGTGTATTTTAAAATAATCCATCGTCTCTCTTACTCTCTCTGGATTGTATTTGGGTCAGAAGCTCATAGACAAAATGGAAATAAAGTCTGAGAATTCAGACTTAAGTCTTGACCAGAATTTATAATTATTTCATTGTCAGTAGTATCAAAGTCTATCTCTCTAAATGGGATATTTTTATTCATAATGTCATCTGACAGAGATAGGTCTTATTTGCCACCCGCCCATTCAGCAACTGAGATGACATTTATTTTTTGTCGTCTAGTTTCGAATCCTTGAGAGGCTGGCACTGATGGCACATCGCATTTATAAGGAAATTAAGATAATTGCTTTGCTCAGTCACCTTTTATGCCAAAGAAAATATTTTTTTTTGATGTATCAGCATTTGTCTTGGAAATAGAATTTTGACCTCCTACTCCCCTACCTTCATCGCTTTCCAAAGAAAACAGAGATACGGATGGTTCTTTGATAAATGTTTGACTTCTATTTCTATCGTATGTGAGAGGGAGTCCTGCTGGCGTGCCCAAAAAAACACACTCATAGATAAGAGATCCTTGAATAATTGTGTATTCAAATTACAAGATATGTGTATCTGCCCCAAAAAGCAAAAACCTTCAACAACTTCCTTCTTTCCCAATTTCTAACATCGTAGATGAGAAAGTTATTACTTCTCAGGACCCTGCAGAATAAGAGTGACAGGTGATTTGCTATATATATTATTGGTTTTGTCCTTTATGAAATAAATTTATTTAACTATGCCCAAAATATATCATTCAAATCATCAAGTTTCTATTTCTATAAATTGTATAAGGAGTGATATCGTTTTGTTGGTTTTGTTTTTGTTGTTATGGGAATATTGAAAGTCCTTTTCTTAAATTTCTTATAATATAACAGTTTAATATCTGACACTGAACTAAGTAAATATTCAAAATCCTTTCGGAAACGATTGAAAAGGTTTTTGTGTGTGAGATTTTATCTATATTAGGGTCGATACCTATATAAAATGATTGGTTATACTCGTATATTGGAAAAACAAATTCCTCAAAAGCTATGTGTTTTTGAGCAAATAAATGAATTGAAAAGTTGACCTTTGTCTTAGGTTATCTAAAGCCTGGTATTTACGCAAGATGCTTCTGGGAATTAATATAATTTAATAAAAGGAAGAATGTGGTTTATAAGGAGGGAATTCAAATAAAACAAAAGGGATAAAATAAAATTCTGCAATTTATTAAGGTACAATATGGGGCGTCGAGAGGTAGTTTTTGAGATGGTTTATAATTTTTTATAAATGCTTATTGTTGTTTGCAAAGTATATAAACATTAAGATGATTGGTTATGGTTAATTCTCACCATGAATTGTGATGGAGGAATGAGATTCTTGTTATAATCGAGAGGATGTGATTTGAATAAGGTATAAGGTGTTTAAGATGATATCAATAGAAGAATGGTGTAAGCGTAAGGTGATGATAATTGGTGACAGTTAGATATAAAATGGAAACTTGTACCACTAAGGTGTATCTCACTCCTTTTGATGGGCGGTCCTTTTTATTCGTAGGAGTTTTTTGTGTGGGAATACGTTGAGTACGATTAATAAATACTCAAGCCAACAAGTCACCTTCATTCAGAGAAATTAAGAGAAATAGGGATTGTTGAAGTTGGTAATTTTGTTTTGTATTGGCAATATTCCACATTCGTGTAGTGCGGCTAAAAAAAGAAGCCCTGTACTATACGTCTAAATTTTTACTCAACTGATGAACATTGCTAGAAATAGGGGTCTTAAGGTTGAATTGTTCCACCCATTACCTGCCACTGTACTCAATTGAGAACAGTATTTTTTTTTAATTTCAGTTTGATATTTTTCAAAAATAAGGCTTTGATTTAAATATTTTTTTAATGAAAAGTAAACATTTACATCTGTTTTGAGATTGGAAATAATTTCGTTGAGATCAAAAGCTTTTTTCAAGTTGTTTGGTTACCTTTGGTTATTTATCAAGAAAAAATACTAGAAAAAGATATAATACGAAAGCATTGCTTCTTTTTCGTGGTAAGTCGTATACAAAAGTGTTGTACTTAATGGAGTACACTGGCCAAAACCGTGTTCATTTGTTTTTTTTACTGGATTTGTAGATAAATGGCCTTTACAACAGTTAATTTTAAGAGCTTTTATGGAAAGCGTTATTCAAATCAAAACATGACTATTGATGATATTCCAGATGATGGAAATAAAGTAGATGTAGTGGTTGTTCCACCGGTTGACTTGCGTGATCCCCATAAACCTGTTGTTAATCCAGGGGAAGTAGATGTTGAAATCAATGATCGATTTGAAGCAACGATTATATCCCAGTTTCTTATTTGAGGGAAAAAAGCTCAGACAGAGTTGGGTCTCAAAATACTGCTCCAAAATACTTTGTAGCAGCGATGGATATCGCTACAATTTTGGCTTGTATTGTGGTGACAAAAATGTGAGTTCAATAAATAAGTGCTTACTCCTTGGACGCGTGGTACTTTGATTTACTGGAAGTAATAACTACGCCAAGTGACTTCAGCGGGTTTTTTGATAACTATTTCATTAGCCATGACCTTATGGCAACTTTAAGCAGAAAAGAATATCCGGCTTCAGGTAAAGTTCGTAACAATAGGACAAACAAATGTCCATTTAATTTATTGAAGACGGTAATGAAGGAAAACCAAGGTTAATTCCATCACAAATTTGACAAAAAAAACATCCAGCTCTCTGGAAAAGTCAAAAGGTGGCCAACAACGCAGAAACAAAAGGTAGTTGTTCCTAGAACTGACAGCCATCCATGGATAGTTTCATTAGGTAAGGATTACACTTTTGTGACAGTAGACAGCATTGGGTTTTCAAGCATTAAATTCTAAACGATTTTTGATTTCCAATCCTGTCAAGATCAAAATTTAATCAGTTTCAGATATTCTAAATAAATAATAAATTGGGTGACGCAACAGTTTGGGCCTAGTGACTCACAACTCTCAACCAATCCTGTTTGCGAGTACCTCAACCTTTCGGGCCGTTCTATACGCAATTAGATCGTCGGCGTACGCAATTGCCTTTGTAAGACTTCCTATCAGATCGCTGGTGTAAATGCTGAAGAGAATCGGCGAATTCACCGCTCCCTGTTAAAGACCAATTCTAATAGAGAATGTTGTGGTAGAAGTTACATTGCCACTTTTGACAACAAACTTTCTACCGTTAAGCATATCATAAAGTATATACAAGAATGGCTTGCTTATTCCAAGCCTGCTCAGTTTTAGGTAAAGACCCTCTAACTATACGATGTCAAAGGCCTTTTCCAAGTCAACCAGAACAGCACCTGTGCATTGTTGTTTTGATTTATTCCATTGGATATCAGAAACGAGTTAAGACGCAGCATGAATTGTGTCATGACCCGCCTTGAACACGAACTGTTTATCCGGAATTATTTTGTTGTCCGCAGCTAACTTAGACAGAGCCCTATTAATGATCTTTTCGAAAACTTTGCTGATGCTCGGAAGAAGACTTATCGACCGAAGATTTGACGGGTTGGAGTAGTCCTTTCCCTTTTTCGGGAGAGGATGAACCACAGCGGTCTTCCAATGCACTGGATAATATGCATTATTCAGTGTATTGTTGAAGAGTGTGGTGTAAATGTCAATTGCTTCCGTCGGTAAATGTCTTAGCACAACGTTGGATATACCATCGATACCTGCTGACTTTTTGTTTTTTATTGAGTTGGAGGTGAGCTGAAGCTCAACCTTCGTCACTAACAAGGGACTTGGTCCCGGTTGCTCGGCGATTATGGCATTTGCCAAGGAATCGTCATTGAATCTCGTCATGAATTCTCAAATCGCCAATGTGTAATATCATTACGGAGGTAAAAGTGATTAAGTAGTGCTCTGTTTTCCAGGTCGTGGTTGGGGCGAATGCTAACATTCAGCTTGTACACTTGCTGGAAAGCAGCTCCCACCGCCTCCACTTTTTCCTTCGGATCTTCAATTATGTAAAAGTCATCGTCAAAGATGGCTTCTTCTGGATCTATTTGCGCTGTCCTGAGTACGTCTCTATTCTCTTCAGTTCTTTGGAGTTTAAGACACGGAAGGTCATTATCGTTTTTGTCCTGAATATCTTGTTGATTTTGGGGAACATACCAGGGTCACTCGAATTAACTGACCGGATCTTGCGGTCCCAGTACTTGTTAATTGATAACCTGTAGTTCTCCTTAATCAAAAGATTGACATTTTTTATTGACGATTTCAGTGTCCTAACCTCCAAGTCGCGTGGGTCTGTAAGTCGTATGTGCAAGTTTTTGAGTCTTGTCAGTATGCCACTCTTGTGCCTACGTAGTGCGTCAATTGTCGCGTTTCTGTAAGCGTCCATTTGGTCCCGTTCTTTGTACTTTGGGATTTTCCGTTCCATCGTTCGTTTTATTGTTTCGTTTATCTGTTGTAAGTGTTGGTCAATTTCAGTATTTGTCAGGTTTCTGTTGTTTGGTGGGGCTATGTCACTCAAACGAAGTTCTTTCGCTAGGGCATTGGTGAAACGAGTCCACCGCATCTTACTGTAATTGTAAGAATGCGTTGGAACATATTTCTCCAACCCCACGCGTTCGTTCGGAATCTGCATTACAGCAGCCAGTCCGCAGTGATCACTGTCTTACTCGACTGTCTGTAAGCAGTTTCGAGGGTGATTACCCACTCTGTCTGTAACTATCAACAGTTCGACGCCATATTCAACGCTGTAAAGATTCATCAAATTAAAAAGATGGTTACTTCTGGGATTACTATGTTGATTTCCCCAATCTTCATGTTTTGCGTTCAAATCACCGGCCAAGATGAAATAGTTTTCTTCCAAGCTCAGTTTCAGTTCCCTTAAAAGAATCTCGAGTTCTGAAGCAAAGTAAGTAACCTGCGGAGCTCCAGCCGCATAAGCCGCAATCATTCGCTTCCCTTGAGTGAGAGAGATGCATACAACGCAAACTTCTAGCGTCTTGAGCTTTCGCAATTCATTGTTGTATATGACTTTATAATTAATGCCTTTTCGTATAAAGAGAGCGACACCGCCCCAGTCCATCGCACTAACCATCATGCTACGGGTACTACTGAAAAAGATATTCATCAGTACTTAAAGCACATATTTTCGGTTTATTAATTTCGAAAGTGTGGTAAGCAAATGCGTTCTTCTTCACTGCTAAGATTGTATTCACTAAAGATTGTACTCTTTTAAAATGCAACTCTGTGCACTTTTGGGTAACTGCATATCTCTTTCAATTATAAAGAACATATTCTAAAATGAGAGTGTAAACCAAAACTGACAATGAAAAAAATGGAGTTATACTTCTTTGTTCCCTTCTAATAAATTGGATAAAGTAAAGACAAAGTGTTGTGTTTTTTCCGCACTTTACATTTATGTTGTTAACAGAGAAAAAAGAAAAACATGGGAACATTTGAAAAAAATTTGAATGAAAAACGGGGCCAAAGACGATACCTTCACCTTCTTTTTTTTGTTTTGTTAGAAGATATTCTTGAAGTCATTTTTTGTTTTCCTTCATCCATTCATTTATGCATGATTATCTACGCAGCTACCATCTTCTTAGGTACATTCTCATAAGAAACAAGCATCAAAATTATTTATATTTATATATTTTGTCATAAAATTTCCATACAAAAAGGGTTAGGAAGTATAACGCTCTATGGTGCTCGTAGCACAAAAACATTCGTTTCCTTTCAACCAAATGAAAGGATATTAAAGGAGCGAAACCTTGAAATGGAAAACAAAAATGTATGCAAATTTAACAAGAAAAAATCATCTTCAAGAGATTCCTTTGTCTGATGGGTTAGAAAAAAGCAAAAATACTTTTTATTTACGTACAGTACCTGCTTATAAACATATCCACTTAGTTTTTATATATATTTCTGGAAAAATCTACTACATTTTAATTGACCATAAGCAAATTCCAGGGAAAAAATGTGTTTTTCAAAAAGTCTAATTTGAATTTTGAAATATGTACTCATTTAAAGTTATTTATCCCAAAATCATTGTCGTATTTATATCATATTTCATTCAAGTGGTTAGATTTTGATATTTAGTCATTCCATAGCATTAAAATGACTCTTCATAAGTTTCGATAATATAGACGAGTATAATAATGATTATCCACTCTGAGGTTTTGATATCAGCGTTTATGGATGGGATATAATATTGTTTGCGGATTATAATACAATTGTCATGTGTCATCGAATATCATCGCAGTCGATTTTGGTTTGGAATTGCTTGTGTCATCAAATTCCCGACACAGATTTGGTGTATCATCGTCATCATCATCGAAAAGCTTCATTATTGTGCTTACACGTAGAAACCTCTCTCAATGACAGACGATATATGCGTAGAGAAACATTATTTATATGTTTCTCCTGTAGTCCTACCCCATCACCGACAATTTCCACAATCATTTTTAACTCTAAGGACACTAGATCCTTGTGATGTGTGTTTTATTATGGTGTCTTATAGATAGATATAATATCCGTTTGAAATTTTCTTTGGATATATGATGGGAGGGGGGGGGGGGGGGGTGGTTTCTAGAGTTGAAGTTGAGAATCCATTTTAAGATACTCTACTCGAGACTCTGCATGATGATGGTCTGACAGATGGATACATTTTTATATACATTGTGAATTGAGGACTGATATTGTTTTCCGTTTGAATTGTTATTGTGGTATACACATAGATAATTTAGTCTCCTGTGACTTAAGTGGATTTCCTTTTCGATGTTAATCAAAATGAAATTTTTTCCAATTGATATTGATCACTTGATATTGTGAGAGATTTTTATTTCTTTTTGTCGTTTTAAGCCATCTACAACTGCTTAGATGTTGTCCTTGAAAAGAAAGTTAAAAAATATAACAATACAAATTTAAAAACGCCCAGTGATTAAATTTTTTTGTTGATTCTTCATGAAATAAAAATAAAAGAAATAGGTTTCTGCTGAGTTTTGGTAGTGTAATGGGAACTTTTTTCTAGAAAAAAAAACTTTTCTAGAACACTAACCTTATTAAATTTGTTAATTAATCTTAATATTATATAAATAACGTATCACGTTGTTTAACCGCGATGGTCTCCTAAACTACTTAACCGATTTTAATTAAATTTGTACACCGTGTTCAGTTTGATCTAGCTTGAAAGATAATACAGCTTGCATCACAATTTATAAATTATTTGTCTGCTATTATTAACTGTTAGTTCCAAACGATTGTAATAGATGGCAGCATCTGTTGACTGGATTGAGTAAGTATACAATAGATGGACGGTTTTTTTAGCTGAAGAGTTCAATTGTAATTTGGGATGAGTTGATTACACATTGACCCAAAAATATTCA
The DNA here is from genome assembly GCF_945859685.1 of Eupeodes corollae. NCBI lineage: Eukaryota > Metazoa > Arthropoda > Insecta > Diptera > Syrphidae > Eupeodes > Eupeodes corollae. The sequence goes on along the minus strand of NC_079148.1, from coordinate 138,453,626 downwards.
CTCGAAGCATTGCATAAAACTATTCAAGATTTAAACGGCAATGATAAACTTTTCGGTGGTGGTATCTTTTGTCTGCTAGACCTTATCAGTTATACCTCGCTTTACTTTCGCGAATAAGATTAATGCATGGTTAAGACAATAATTCTTATGGTGAAGTGATAAAATGAGCGTATGATTGCAAAAATTATTTTGATCCATAAGAACAAATATTTTCCGAACAATTTCGAAATATTGGTAACAACAAAAATGTTGATGTTGATGAAATTAACTTCTGGGTACAACAGTTCTTACCAGGCAATAATCTGATGTCTCTTAAACAATTGATACTGTTGTTATTAAAAATGATAATATAAATATTCCAATTGAATTTTTAAGTCCACTAGATGTACATACGAGTACATGGAATGCCACCACATAATCTTCCATTAAAAATTGGTTATCAAAAAAGATCACCGGAAATATTCTTGAAGCAACCATTAAACTGGAAAGTTTAAGTAAAGTGGTCCTGTTGCCAAGTATTCCAATGATACCGCCAGATTCTACGATACCTTTAAGAAGGTTACAGTTTGTAATTCCATGACCAGAAATAAGTCCCAAGACCAAACAATGTCTATTTGTGGCTTAGACTATTAAAATTCATGTTTTTCTAATGAGGCTCTATATGTTTCATGTTTATGTGTAGGAAAACCCTTGAACTTATTTGTGTTACCGAAAGACAGGTTAACAAAAAATATTGTGCGCCGATTAGAGCTAAAATAAATTGAACTTAATAGAATTAATAGTTCAAAATAATAAATATAATAGTTAGAAGATTTTAAATTACCCTGATTTATAAATGTAACTGTCACATGTTATTTTTTACGAAAAACTTTTTATTTTCAATTCATTTGTTACAAGTTCGAATAAAAAAAAAAATAATTCAAAAATTTAATTTCAATTCTTTTGCATTGATTTTTGCTTTTGCTCCTACCGTGTCCCTTAAAAAGTTTACAACAATGTTTAATGTGAAAAAACGTTAGCCACGGCAAAGCGTGGCCGAGTCAGCTAGTGTTAGGTTAGGTTATAGTAGCTGTCCAAGATTGAAACGGACACAGTTAGGCCAGTTTAATGGCCCATTGTGATACCACATGAATCTTGAGGCTTCCTCCTAAGCTCAATGCAACCAGCTTGAGTACCTTACGAAACGTGAGAGGCTGATTATACCGATATGATTTAGATCGTTTACTTCGTTAAAGAGAAATTTTCCTAGGTAATTCTTGCGGTTTCAAGCCATAGCAGGGCATGTGCAGAGAAGATGAAGAACCGTTTCTTCCTCTTCCTCGTCCATACAGCTTCTGCAAAAGTCATTTGAGAATACGCCTAGTCTCGTGGCGTGCTTTCCTATTAAACAGTGTCCGGTTATGACAAATATTATCGAGCTTATATGCGATCTGCTTAGAGAGAGCAAGCACCTTGAACGTTTTAAATCCGGTGTTGGCCAGATGTTTTTTGTGACTTGACACGTGGGGATGTTGTTCCACCTGGTGCCTGCCCTCCTCACAGCGTGTTGCATTAGCAGCAGTTTACAAGTAGAGACTGGTATGCCAGTACTAGCCAAACGTGGTAGGATGGGCTGTACTGTACCGTTCCTGGCGAGGTCATCTGAATTACAGTTACCTGGAATGTCTCTATGGCCCGGCACCCAACAAAGGTGAATATTAAACTGTTGCGCCATCTCAATTAGAGATGATCGACAGTTATGGACTGTTATGGAGTTTGTGGAGACAGTGTCCAGAGATTTGATAGCGGCCTGGCTATCAGAGAAAATACGGATATCAGATGTTGATATTATGTTTTCTTTGAGCCAAGACAAGGCTTCTTTTATCAGAAAAAGTTCCGCCTGGAACACGCTACAATTATTGGGAATGCAGAATGAGAGACTTAATTTCAGTCGTTCAGAGTACACACCTCCACTAACCCCTTCTTTTGTTTTTAAACCAGCTGTGTAAAAATGGATCGACCCATCTTCTAGGAATGTCCTATCCTCCCAAAAAGATCTGGGAGGCATAGAAGTCAGGAAGTTTCTGGCGATTCGCAGTTGGGGGATGTTGTAGGCTGTGTGCTTTAGAATTGATTCTAAATACCTAAGAATTAGGGAGTGTTCTTGTTAGTTCACTGCGACTAAGCTTTGAGGCGAATAGAAGAACTTGCAGCTATTTGTTTGCTTAATATGGCAAGAGGTGTTAAGTAGAGCAAGGTATCCAGTGCCGCAGACACGATCTGCTTATACATATTCAAGCTGAACGTTGGACTTTATCTTTTATTGTTGACTCTTTCCTGCTCGTTGCGTTTCCAATTAAGTTTTTTGTCTAAGACAAGACCTAGGTATTTAGCCTCGTCTGAGAATTTTAATTGGATTCCTTTAATATAGGGAGGGTTGTCCAATGGAATTTCGTTACTCCTCGATAATAAGACCAGATCGGTTTTGTGTGGGTTAACACCCAGTCCACACCGATCAGCCCAAAGTATTAGTCTGGCCAAGGCATTTTGTAAGAGTTCTTTTATGATGTTAAGATGCTTTCCTGAAACTGCTTTAGCAACGTCGTCTGCATAAGCTATCACTCTGAAGCCTTCCCATCCAGATCAGTTAGGGTTTCATTCACCACCAGGATTAAGAGGAGAGGGGATAGAACACCACCTGGCGGTGTCTCTCTACTAACGAATCGTCTACCAGAAGAGTAGCCCAGCTTGATTTATTCTGATAGTAAGCATTAAATGAATTAACTCCTGAAGCGAACTCTCTACATTTAGAGATGTTAGTGCAGATGTGATTGCAGATGTGCCCACGTTGTTAAAGGCAACCTTAGGCTTCGGCCTCGGCCGAACCTTCTTCCTACCTAAGAAACGATATTTAAATTACTTGGTATTTTGTTTTTTAAAATTCGTAGAAAGTTCAAAGAGGTTTTGTTTATTTGTGGCCTATTAATTGTTCACAAATTTTAGCTCTAATTAGGATTAATGTAATGATTAATGATAGAATTGTGTATGCTGTCTACGCACTGTTATCCAGGTGTTAAAGAGAAACAAATACTGTTTGCGACAATGTTAGTAGATATTTAAACAAATCAAATGTATTGTTAATTCTAAATAACTTTGCTGATGGTAATGCTTACAATTTTAAATTATATGTATTATATTATCAAGTAATCACTTAAGTACGTATGGTAACTTTGTTTGATGCATAAACTAAACCAAACTAAACCTTTAAAAAAAACATCATTTTGAGAAGTGAGTTTTGCTAGAAGTTTATCAACTTTCCTTTTCTCCTCTTTTACATCAAATATTTATTTTGGTTCTTGTTTTGTTAACTTAATATTAATTTAAGGAGTTTTTAGATAATATTTTACGATTATTACTTCCTAAAGTTTTGAGTTGTATACCTGCTCCTTTCCTTAACCTCAACCACTTTCAATGGGGGCTCTTAATTTGTAACTTAGGATTAGTAGATGCATTGATTTTCCCGAACTACTAATGTTTCTGAGGGGTGTTATAATTTATAACATTTAAAACCTTAAAACAATTTCTAAGCGATCTAAAACAAATTTAGATGCAGATTATTAAGATGAAAAAATCCTTCTGGACACATTTTTAACCACAATCAAAATTTTATGGAAAACGAACAGAATCCTTAAAACCTGAAATGGATTTTCGATATTTTTATAATTAGTCTATTGAAATTTTGATTTTTGGAATTCCATACTTAAACCCAACACTTAACTTATGAACTGGAAACCTTACATACAAGTATTGTCAATAACGAGTGTGACTTTGTTTAAATTAAGAATATTTCTGCAAAACATCTTAATTTTGCTTTACATCTACATTTTGAGTAAAATATTTTGAAGCTTATAGCAGCATACATTTCATACTTAGAAATGTATAAAAAGTCTGAATGTCAATAGTAGAATTTTCGCATTGTTCATATTTTTGCATAATACTTTTTTCCCTTGAAATTTGTCTATAAATAATTATTTTAAATTGAATAGTTTCATCAGTCGATATTATGTATGCAATCACATCCTCATTTATTTTTATCGTTAACCTTGATAGAAAAATATTATGGTAGCTAAGTTACTAAATCAATCCGCTTTTACTATTTGTCAGATATAAAACAAAAAATGATTTTGTCAATTCATCAAAAAAAAAAAACAAATAAACTTAACACAAAAAAAGTATAAAAAATATCCAATCACACGATTTCATTATACAGACCATTTTTATAGGTTATATAAAAGATACAAATCATAAAATTAATATTCATAACAATTCTTCATATAGTATTTAGCTTCTATATGGATTCCATATTTTTTCAATTGATTTATACTTTTTTATTGTTAAATCAAAAAAGAAAAAACAAATTATGAATTTATTTTTAAAATTTAAATTAAAAACTTAAAATACAAAAAAAAAATAAACATCTCTCTTTTTGCTTATTGAGTTTTTTTTAATGTACATTGTGCAGTGAAGGACGATTTATATATTAATCAGGTTTGAATTACGAAGTCTTTTATTCTTAGGTAATAAATAATTAATATATTTTTTTTAATTGGTATTGTTCAATAGTTATAAATTTTTGATATCTCTATACAATAAACATAATATTATAATAAAACAAAAAATATTGCTTTAATTTGGTTTTGTAAATATATCTTATCTATGTATCTATAGGATGGTATGAAAGACAAATAAGTTCATGCAATAATTATAAATATTATTTAATTATTAGTGCATATGTATATATGACGATGTCCAATGAAATGTGGTCAGAAACATAAGTTGTATATTACACAAAATATAAATTATTTCAAGGCAATTTCTTTTGCAAAAAAAATATGATATTGACGAATATAAAAGCGGATTCCTCCACACTTTTGAGTACTCAAAGTTCACAATTATGTTCTATTTAATCATTTACAAAAAAATATTAATCAGGAAATACCACAATATTCCCCTAGCAATTCAACAACAAATTAAATTCAAATTGAATTTTACTTCCCAAGTGAAATACGAAAAAAAAAATTATGTTGATTCAGACCAATTGAATTTTTTCCAATAAAATTAACTTAATTATGACCTATTTATGAGAGGATTAAAAATAAACTTGAACTACTTTTGATCCTTTCAATTTCAATGGCCAGAAGAGGGTGGAAATGAATTTGTATTGATTTTTCTGTATGATTTCTCATTAAAAAAGTGAAAACGTAAGCTCGTGGTTTCTGACAGCGTGTCATGCAGAAAAACCCGTACTCTAAATTATTTTATTTGAATTGGGTGTTTTATTAAAAATATATAAATATGAATATGAATATAAATATAAATATAAATATAAATATAAATATAAATATAAATATAAATATAAATATATATATATAAATATAAATATAAATATAAATATAAATATAAATATAAATATAAATACAAATATAATATAAATATAAATATAAATATAAATATAAAATATAAATATAAATATAAATATAAATATAAATATAAATATAAATATAAATATAATATAAATATAAATATAAATATAAATATAAATACGAACTCAACATTTTGATCAAATATAACATAACAAAGGTAGAGTTTCGAACAAATGGGTCTCCGATTGCGTCCGTCTGTTTGTCTGTCTTCGTCCCAAAATGCCAAACCTTTGTGTTGA